>NC_051176.1:56492823-56682823 GCF_013339695.2 Rhipicephalus sanguineus
TCCGGTGATCCCTTCTTGAGAAAAGTGTGTGCCCCCCAGCGTTCCTTTTCCTAAGTTCTTTCACCGCCCACGTGCTTCCTTTTTCGCGAAGTATTGTCCTGTTTCTCGTCTCTCTTGTCCTTTTATTTTCCCAGTCTCCATACCTAATGTTCCTACATAGCTTTTATCCAGCTAAAGCCCTCGGACGGTGGAGTTGCGGCAGCGGATACCGAGCGAACGGGGCTCGCGGATTTGGCGCGCCCAGCCCAAGATTGCTGGGCAGACACAGGGCCAGACGGATTCGCGGTGAATGGAGTGAGAGAGAACGACGCGAGAACCTTCTTGGCGTCGTGCCTGGCGGCAGTGAGCCTGCTCAGCCTCTTTCGTAATGTACGCGAAAGCGAAGGGACGAAAGAGGCTGAGCGTACATGACGTGCGTGCTTTTTACCTCGACGGCGGATTGCCAAATTAGGTCTAAACTCGGACTTCGCCGCGTACGATCGAACAAACGAGCGTAAGACAAGGGTCGCTGAGAAATAGGCTCATGCTGCTCGCTCGTATTCCGAGCAACCGTCACGGTAGCCCAGTGACCCTGGCGTTGCGGTGTTGAAGTTATGGCTTCGACCCCGGTAGCAAAAGGCTACGCTTCGATGGAAGCAAAATCCAAGAAAGCTGGTGTTACTTGAGGCACACACATTAAGGAAGTTCGGGTGTCATATATGCATTCAAGGTCAGAGAAATCGCCAAAGCCCTCATAAGCTTTTTTTTATTTCAGTTTGATCGTGGTCGATCGAGTGATGCGATAACGTTTCCTGCAATTTTTTTCTCTTTCTTTGTCACTCTTATTGAACGGGAGGCGGGAGGGGGAGTTGCGCAACAAATATTAGGATTTTCAACTAAAATAATATGGAAATAGTTCGCTCTGTAATGATTAAACATAAATATCATGAGCTCTGTGACAAAGTTCTTCAAGGATGGGGCCGAATAAGGACACTTACCAAACAACAAAGAGCAGAGCTAGTTGGTAGGTATTCATGTTAAAAGGACAGAGCGTGCAAACACGGACACAAGAGAGAAGCCAAGACACTACAAACGCCGTCTGCGGTGACTTGGCGTTTGTGGTGTCCTGACTTCTGTCTTGTGTCCGTGTTTGGACGCCCTCTCTTTTTAACCCTTACCGAGCTCCTTATGAAGCGATACTTCAGCAGGAATCATCACTTAAAAGGGCAAGCTGGGCGAGTTGGTAACTGAAAAATTTTGGGATGTGGGCAGAGAACGAACACAAACACAAGCTCTTGTGTTTGTGTTCGTTCTCAGTCCTCCGTCTGAGTCACACTGCCCACATCGCATAAATAGCACATCATGTTATGCGTTCAGATATCTACCATCCTCCTTGGCAGTCTGTAATTTGATATGCCTGCATACCAAATAGACAAACGTCGCCGACTACTCTATTAGACGTTGTGCACAGAGTAGCATATCTTGTTGCAATATTACTAGCGACAGATTTTATTTTGCTGAATGTCGCCACTCGATGGTATGATATGACACTAAAGTAGCATTACAAGGCAAAATTGAATATTATTTTCGTCTACGAGAACATGATATACCGTGGTGCATTATTATATCTCGTATTCTGAAAACATTAACCCTTGCTTTTATCGCTGGTTATGGGACCAGTTTTTAATGACTACCGCGTCACGTTGTAGTCTAAAGATATAAGGTGGTATATAAAGTGTAGCCGCTGCAGCATACTTACAAGAAAATATCCTGACAACTCTTCATCAGCGTTGTTCGTGAGCGAAAATTCCAGGTAGATGCAAATAAAGAAGAAAAGGCTTCGGTTCGAGTGGGACCGGAGATTCGAACGTGCGAACCCTTACTCCGTGACGCGATGCGTTTAGCCACTCGGCCACCACGTATACATCCTACCCAGTAACATCATACCCAGCATAACATCATACCCAGTATACGTAAATAACATCATATCCAGTATACGTACACACAACGGAGAAAGTAAATGCTTCCTCGACACTGCTGGTTACCTACCGACCAGTTTACTATACTATGGATGTTGGTACGGCTTACGAGAACGAAATTCGTATTCGGTCTTCCCTTCGTCTGTACAAGGAACCGTTCGCATACTTAACTTAAGCATGTCTTGAGGACAGTGAGACTAGAAATGCCAAATAAACAGCGACTTGATGTAGAAGTCATTTTCTGACTTGTACCAATTGTGCATTCGGGCCAAGAAAACGCGCTGGAACAGCAGGCAATATTTCGTAATACATTAAATAAAGCGCTAAAACTGCGTAATTGTACTCACGTAGAAGCCTAACATCGCAAATTATCACAGGGTAACATTGCGACATCCTGCACACGAAAGGCTAGTTCAAATTCTGTCTGCATTTCTCACAAGAACTGCTTGCTAGCATGACCATCATTGATTGGTTAGCAACAAATACATCTTCATTAGCAGTGGACTCGTTAGAAATTTCACAGCACATAATGTTATGAATATTTACGCACAGAAATGCTCTTTGTGATGCTTTAGTGATTAACATGCCACGTTTTAAATATTCTTGTACCATCCCGTGCTCGAGTCATAATGATTTGCCATGCCGCATGCAATACTCTACGTCCAATGCGCGGTTTCCCAGGTTTCGAGCGTTCGTCGAGCAATCGGTATCGTATTGTCTGAACCGGCGCAGTAGGATGCTCTACTATAATGTGACAAAATTAGTCGTAATAATTATTGTTCGATAGCGTTCAGTTAGCGAAAGGAGAGGACAAACAGCCATATACTGTTCAAATTAAGCCATCTTACTGCATTGATCATTCCACGATGCGAAGAATAATCTAAGCGACGGGTCATTAGGTCCTTATTTATTTCTCTGAATTAATCAATCTGTTCTATCTAAGGGGCACCTAGTAATAAAGTAAGTGACCCGAATCACTTCCACCAAAGAGTTATACACTCCTCCGCGTAGGATAAGAAAAGGAAGTCAGATTTTTTTTTTTCTTCTTCCATTCACACTTTACCAGAGACAATCCTCAGACGTATAAGAAATCAGAGAGAAAGTTTTGGACCCGAAGAAAAGAGGAGAGGGCGCCAACGAGGGGGAAGGGGTCGGCAGAGGGGGAGGTTGAGCTCAAAGTAGGGCAAGGCTGTCCGTTATATCCACCTAAAGGCACCGCGGGAGAGCGTTAGAAGTAGAAGAAGAATAAGCCAGGGAAGAGAAATAAACGCGCCCACAAAGGACGCACCGCGGAATCAATCTCGCTTTCCAATCAATCACACGGCTTTCGGTCGATCTGTGCGTGAGCGGCGCGACAGAGGGCCACCACGCTTCCCATTGCCAACGGATTCTCCGGCCGGCTTTGGGGAAAGAGGTCGCCAAAAAAAGGCGCCGCCGATGGAGATTGGGTTTTTCGCGCGCGAGTCTCCGCATCGCCTTGCCAGGGCCCAAGAGGCGTCCAGACACACCAGACACACGACTGTCTTCAATTTGCTATAGAATCCCCTCCCCGGGCCTTTTCCCTCTTTCGTTCCATTCTATTGGCTGCCCCAACAGATCCCACCTTTTTTTTTTTTCCTTCTGCCGCGAACTTCTTCTTTCAGCATCTTCTCCATTTTCACAGTTACAAGAAGACTTTTCTTTTCTCTATTTTCTTTTACGTTGAAAACGACCTTATAGAAGGCATCTTGAGTGATGGACACCAGCGAGAGTAGTGCACATACACTATAAGCGAGTGAACGACCGAGAACTTTCTTCACTCTCTCTCTTCTTTTTCTTGCCTGTGTGTGCCAATTTATTCCGTTATGAAGCAATACGTGACGTCGGAAGCAATTATTAACAATATTTAGAAATCTCTAAAGCCCTCGTTTCTGCCATCTTCTCTTTTATTCCCAAATGACCAGCCGGGAAACTCTTCTGCGAGCCATAAACTTGGGTGTCGCCAAACTCTGTTGCGCTTTTCTTGCGTCATGAAGCGAGCTTCTTTAAAAGACATGGGTGAACAGAACGCAATCTGGTGCTTTTCGTTCGAAAATACTGTAAAAGAAAATATAGCGCGGAGAAAATTAACGATCGTTGTAAGCGACATATTGTGCCTCTTGCTTTTGTTGACAATCGGAAACAGTACTGCATAGGATGTTATAAAAATTACACCATCTCCCGCTAAAGGGGACCATGAGGCGATGCGAAGCCGGAGCACTTGCACGATCGCGTTCCGTTGGCATTCGTTGGGCATGCTACCGACCTCGCGTCGTGGAACGCGAAGAGGGACGCTACGCGCGTCGTATCTTCCATCTAGCCTGGCCGTTAATTCTCACAGGGCGAGCGGGGAACGCGGTCGACAGGCGGGCGAGAGGGGGGCAGCGTAGGAGAGGAGAGAAGGGGAGCGGACGCGCATGCGCTCGAGCTCATCGCGGCGTTGCGCAGGAGAGAATTTCGGCATGTCTAGCCCGCGTTTCAGAGGAAGAGTGGAAAGGGGAGGGGAGAGGGAAAGTGGAGAGGGGAAGAGGAGAGGGATACTGGAGAGGGGAAGGGAGAGGGAAAGTGGAGAGGGGGAGGGGAGAGGGAAAGTGGAGCGGGGAGGGGAGAGGGTGAGTGGAGAGGAGGTGTATTGAGAGGGTATGCGCATGCGCGGTAAGGGTGGTCACGCCGCACACCACCACCACCACCGGATTGAGCTCCGCCTTAAGATACTTCGCATCTAAAAACTAGTAAAGTTCATCTCGTCTTGCCGGTGATATATTATTCATTGGCGTAGAGTTTAACTGCGACTAGGGTTTCTTTCCCGGCTGCGGGGGCAGCGCATTTCGATGGGTCGAGGTTCGCACCGCACGTTATAGAGAAATTGAAACGGTCTAGTTTATTACGACTCCTCTCACACTTACGTGTCTGATAATGAAGTTCTGGTACGTAAGAATCCAGAATGTACCTTTTTACCGATGAGCCGCGACGCGTAGCGCTCGTTGTGATACACACGAATCACAGACTTGAACATTGTATGTGGTATGGAAATGCTAGAAGGTACAGTGGATTCGAGACCGGCTGCATGCGATATAGCATGGTTTCGCAGAAATAAAATTACGCGACATCGAATTAGGAGAGAAAGAAACGTTATCGAGAAAATGCATCATGGAGTGGTTATAAGTAAAACCATGTAGACAACTTTCATTGCCGTCAACTCGAACTTTTACCAACGACTGCGGTGTTCTCACATGGTGGCCTTGATGATCAGGGCACAAAATATAGACAACCAGAGACAAAATTTGATTATGTGGTCATATTCCAATCGAAGGTGAAACTGAGAAAAAAAATCACAGTTTCGCAGCGAGGGCGAAGGAATTAATGCGATAGCAACAAATTCGCATATTATACGAAAGTAAGGCTAGCAGCTAACTCTATTGGATCCGATCTCGCGTAACTCTACTAAACGGTGGTTAAAGCGAATGCGGCCGCTCTAAGGACGGAAGCAGTTTTCGTGCTGCTTGTCGCCTCATCACAAAGCGGTGAGAGCACACCACGTATACAAGCCTTCTAGCGATGTCTATCAAGACAGGCGCGCAACCGCGCCCTTATAATCAAAGCTCGCAGTTGCTGCTCTAGCGACGCAGTGCCAACCCCAGTGGGGAGGGGGGGGGGGGAGGGCGCTGCACCGAGAGTGCCCATATAATTGCTATCGCAATGAAAAAAGACAAGCGCGTGTACTTTACAATTTCTTAATGGCACATTAAACAGCACCCAGGACATTCAAATGCCACAAAAATGTAAAAACTAGGGGTGTGCGAATACTCGAGCTTCGAATTCGAATTGAATCGTTCCTAATCGAATAATTCTATTCGACTTTCGAATCGCTAGTATTCGAAGTTTCGAATAATTCGACAGGACGAATATCTAAAACGCGACAGAGGCCGATGGTGCAACTTCGTTAGGGTAGGGTGGCTGAAACTAACGCTAACGTCGTCTTTCGTTAAACTTTCACCGACATCCTGGTTCAAAAACGAGCGCATGTTCATCTTAAAGGAGATGATGTCATTTCTGCACGTAGCAAAACATATGAGGAAACTGTCAAGTCCTTCACAACTTCGCTCCCGAAACGAAGGCACGGATTTCTTGCGTAGTTCGGTCGCATATGCCGCAAGCGCCTTAAAACGACCTGTCTTTGGCCTGTGAAAGCCTCGGTAATTAGCCTTGCATGTAAAAATGTTTCACGCTGGGCACTCGCCACTGCCGTAGCACACCACTCGTTCAAAAACTCAATCGTTCCGGCGCGCAGTTAAAACGCTGCTGTCAACGGCCGCCCGAAGATATTTATGCCCGGAGTACCCATTGCACTGAAGCAGGACATTACCGTTGTCAGATGAGTCGTATTGCGCGACCACAGGGGCAAAAAATAAAAGCTACCTACCGCACACCCCTCTGTTAGGAGTGGCGCTGCTGACTGGAATGGCGGCTCTTCTATCAACGTGCTTGTGAGCCCATAAAAGCTGAAACAAAGCCACTCCCGAACAAGTGCGTAATGAAGCTGTCAGCACACCTTCGTTTCCCTGTTTTTTCCTTTGTCTTGCCGCAACTGGCGGTACACATTTCGCTTAAGTATACTATTTGATATTCGATTCGATATTCGATATTTTGGCCACTATTTGGCGCTATTCGATTCGAGATGAAATTTCACTATTGGCACAGCCCTAGTAAAAACCTTTTGTCCCTATCAATGCCATCTAATCAAGAAGTGTCATCCGGAACATCAAAAGGATGCGCGTAGCAGTGACCTTTCAACGTGGACTCGGTTTATTCTCGCGTAAGCGCTTTCGAGCGTTGCGTACACGTAGAAAAATAAATTCTTAGAAAGTTTCCAAATTGAACTGAATAAGAGAGCAGGTAGGGCAAAGCGCCAGAGTTCAACTGTCGAATTTTAATAAATCCAAACACTAACAAGGGGGCCACTGTACGCGCGAACTCATTCGCAGAAAAGTCATAAAAGATTAAAAAAAAACAACAAGGGAGACTACAAGTCACTAGAAATCGTTAATCGAGTGTCCTTATCCAGACATTCAACTTTAATTGTCAGTTCCAAATACGTCGTGTTTACGCCTCTATCGCCTGCTTTTAATTTGTAATGATATGGAATACAAAAGCAGCTACGAAGCAGATGACAACCAGTCTTCTCTCGTCTAGTTTCGAGTGCGCCGAATTGTAGCCACTGTAGTAGTACTAGTAGAACTAGGAAAATATTTACTGCACTCTATTTACAGGGTATTTTGTGGTCGTCCGTCAGGGTCTTCTTGTGCGCTATCGGGTGGGTTTCAGAATAAGGGAGAACGGAAACTGCAAGGAGTGGTGCAGGCTATAGCACTAATGCCACCGCCCTCTCCTTTTCGTTTCATATCTCATCGCGGCGCCGCGGCGTGTTGCCATATCCTTTTCCATACGTGCGTAACTTCCAGGAGTAAATCAAGGTCAAAGTTCCATTTTTAAATTTCGTGCTGAAATTTTCGCGCGTGACGTCAGGGGTTTTCAAACTGTATTTGTCATATTTTGGGGACATTGGCTCAACGGCTCAATGAAATTTGATTGGCTCAATGAAATAACTCGGTATGTTAGGTCGATGGCCCCCTCAGAGGTCATTGCACTTCATTTTTACCCATTAGGAACTACGTAGGCCCCAGTAGACGCATTCAGAATTGATCACGTCACGGCGTCTTGTGCGCGACTTTCTACAGGTGGCGTCGCCATCCGCATTTTCTTTTTGCGCGTTTTCTCGCTTACCAAGAGTCTTGTCGCGGCGAGCGTGGTGATTTTGGAATTGTAAAAGAGTAATGTACTGATAATAGAGAAATCGTTTTCTCTTTAGTGTCCCTTTAATTTCGTTCCGCATACGTTGTGCATACATAATGTTTCACACTTTATCTCGAAAAAACGCTTTTTTTCACGTGGGACAAGGTTCTTGGAGAAGTTTTATGAGGGACAAATACTGAACTTCTTTTGCTTCAACGATACGAGAAACAGCGCGACACACGGGACAGTGAAAGAGACGGACCAAGCGCTGTCCCGTGTGTCGCGCTGTTTCTCGTATCGTTGAACATGTACCAACCGGCCCAAATACGCACCTTATTGCAGTTCTTTTGCTTCTTCATATGGGGCTGCTTGATTTATCTGAAACGGGCAAGCTAAAGGTAAATCGACCACTGCGCGCCTATATAGTTAACATCTGACTATTCTGCGCTTTATTAATTGCATTCGTGATTATTTTACATTCAAAATGTTATTTTGTAATCGCAGTATTAAATGTAATTTATACCTATCATCGTAAGAGCTATCACAGAGCTACAAAGCGGGGAAACGTTCTTGAAAGTTCCAGCCCTCCACTAAAACGAAAGGACTGCACGGAGTCTCGTTACATAGAATCCCTATAACACTCATTCTTTTTACATGGCTCCGTCGCGGCTCCCAGTGGTCATGTGGCGCGAGATTGACACACACAGCCTGCTTTATGTGCCCGCATTGTCAACATCTGAGCGTTCGTCTTATTCCGCTATATCAGGGGTCTGCGACTCACCTCAGCTAACGGGCCACATCAAGAAAATTTACTCCCGCAAGGTTCAGGACAGTGACGAAGGTAGGAGCGGTGGGAGAAGGGGGGATAGGTTACAAAATGTCAGCTAGTGTTGCAATTTCAAAGACCTTTCCCATATCTCGTACACTGGTCATTTCTGAAGGGTATCTGGTGGCAGGTTCCAACAAGATATCGATACCTATCCCCAAGTTGACTAAAATCTGGACGCCGATTCTGAAATATAGTGTTACGTGAAGGCATACAGGGGAGCAAGGCGTATTTACAATATATTTACACCACGCCTAAGCGTAAGACAAGATGGCGGAGAGCGTGCTCCCACAACAACGTCACGTCGTCTTCTTTGGTGCCTTCCTTGCTTCGGCAGTGTGAAACATATTCTTGTAACATGACCCCCGGGTGCTGAAGCACCATCTCGGTGTTTTCTAGGGTGTTGCTGAGCGGTAGAGCTTAAGGCGGGACACATGAATGGTGTCTGTAGGCAGTGAAACGGAGGCAGATGTAGACTCGAGTGGGCCTATCTCGTAGGTGACATCTGTCACCTGGCGCAGTACGCGGTATGGGCCCGGGTATCGGGAAAGCAGATTCTCAGAAAGTCGAACACGCCGAGTCGGGGTCCACAACAGCACAAGTGAACCCGGGGTAAAGAAAACGTCGCGATGATGTGCGTCGCAACGCTGCCTCTGGTGGTCTTGCGAATAGGCGCTTACGGGCGACTTCTCGTGCTTTGCGAGCTCTGGTGATAGCATCACGGGCGTATTCAGTCGGCGAATCGACGGCTGCCGGAAAGATTGTGTGAAAAGGTAAAGTTGGGTCGCGGCTAAACAAAAGATATAAAGGTGAAAAACTAGCGGCATCGTGGCGTGAGGAATTATATGCAAATGTAACAAAGGGCAATGCAACGTCCCAGTCTTGATAGTTGGAGAAGACGTACATAGAGAGCATACCAGTTAAAGTCCGGTTGAATCGTTCGGTCAGTCCATTACTTTGTGGGTGGTAGGCCGTCGTAAAATTATGTTTCATCTTGCACGAGCGAAGCAGGTCATCAATAACTCTGGAGAGAAAATAGCGTCCACGATCTGTGAGGAGTTGGCGCGGGGCACCATGATGAAGGATGACGTCGCGCAGGAGGACATCGGCAATATCCGTGACACAGCTGGTTGGTGGAGCCCGTGTAATGGCGTACCGGGTTGTGTGATACGTCGCGACAGCTATCTACTTGTTCCCGGAAATAGACGCAGGAAAAGAACCTAGGAGGTCCAGGCCAACTCGGAATAAGGATTCAAAGGGAACATCAAGTGGCTGGAGGAGTCTGGCGGGACTCATAGGAGGTTTTTGCGGCCTTGGAACTTGCCGCATGCGGCGACGTAGCGGCGGACGGAATGATGAAGGCTGAGCCAGTAAAATCGACGCTGTGCACAGTGGTACGTCCAAGAGACACCAAGATGACCGGCAGTGGGGACGTCATGTAGCTGGCCGATAACACTCGCACGTAGATGAGAAGTTTGTACCAGGAGCAGTTCGCGTCCATTGGCGTGGACGTTGCGACGGTACAATGTGCCGTCCTTAAGCAAAAACAGTCGGGTAGACGGATCGGGCGTCGGAGAATTCAGCTTCTCAATAATGTCACATAAGACGGGATCTTGGCGCTGTTCATCACGGATGTTCCTTAGAGCGGAGACAGAGAGTATACATAGTGGCGCTTCATCCAAAGCCTCAGGAAGGTCCACTGGATTGCGGGACAAGCAGTCAGCGTAATGGTGTAAGCGGCCAGATGTGCAAGACACGGAGTAGTTATATTCTTGGAGCCGTAGTGCGCAGCGACCAAGACGGCCAGTGGGATCCTTCAAAGATGAGAGCCAGCAGAGTGCGTAGTGATCGGTTGTGACGGTGAAATGTCGACCATGTAAGTAGGACCGGAATTTGCCTACCGCCCGAACGAGTGCAAGACACTCCCTTTCGGTGATTTAGTAGTTCTGTTGGGCGGCGGTGAGGAGACGGCTGGCATAGGCGATAACACGGGCGCACCTGGTTTGATGCTGGACCAATACAGCACCGATTCCGTGGCCGCTGCAGTCGGTGCGGACTCCTGTTGGGGCGAAATTGTCTAAATGGGCCAGAATAGGTGGTGTGGTTAGCAACGTGATGAGTGTAGAGAACGCCGTAGCCTGCGCAGCGCCCCAGGAGAATGGGACATCTTTCTTCAGTACGTCTGTGAGAGGACGTGCGACGTCCGCAAAATTGTTTACAAAACTTCGAAAGAACGAGCAGAGACGGAGAAAGCTGCGGATTTCCTTAGTGCAGGTCGGGACGGGAAAGTTCTGCACAGCTCGATCTTTATCAGGATCAGGGCGTACGCCAGAGGAGTCGACAAGATGGCCCACCATGGTTAGTTGCTGTCGTCCGAAGTGACACTTTGACGAGTTCAATTGGAGACCGGCATTGCCATAAACAGATAGGATGGAGGAAACACGTTCGAGGTGCGTTTCAAAGGTCGGGGAACAGACTATAAGGTAGTCAAAGTAACACAGGCAAACTGACCACTTGAACCCCCGCAAGAGAGTGTCATCATCTGTTCGAAGGTGGCCGGAGCGTTGCATAACCCGAACGGCATGACCTTAAAGTGGTAAAGGCCATCTGGGGTCACAAAAGCGGTCTTTTTGCGGTCCATGCCGCCGACAGCAATTTGCCAGCATTCTGACCGAAGGTCGATGGAGGAAAAATACTAGAGCCGTGGAGGCAATCCAGGGCGTCGTCAATGCGCGGTAGCGGGTAGACGTCTTTTTAGAGATCTTGTTCAGATGTCGGTAGTCTACGCAGAATCGCCAATTGTTGTCCTTCTTCTTGACAAGAAGTACAGGGGAAGCCCATGGGCTAGAAGATGGCTCAGTTATGTTTTTGGCGAGCATCTTGTCGACTTCCTTTTGAATTATGTGGCGCTCAGTTGGAGATACGCGGTATGGCCTTCGATGGACCGGAGAGGCATCGCCGGTGTTAATGCGGTGCTTCACAGCACAGGTTTGCCCTAGTGGATGGTCACAAAAGTAAAATACGTCCCAGTATGATTGAAGGAGGCGAAAGAGCGCGTCAGCTTGGTGCGGCAAAAGGTCTGGAGCGATCATTTTTTCCACATCAGGAGACGGACTTGCTAGAGAAGACCGGGTATGCCTGTAGTAGGAGCGACCAACATCATGGGGGGACAAAGGTGAGATAACGCATTCGTCAGAGGGCGTCAGCATGGCGAGGGCAATTCCACGCGGGAGCACTTGTGAACACAGAGCAAAATTCAGCACAGGAAGGCGAGCATGGCTTTCACTTAAGTTAACGGTGTGCGGAAAAGTAACATTGTGCGTCAAGAGAATTGATGTTATGGGCGCGAGCACATAGTCGCCATCAGGTACAGGTGGCGAGGGCGCTACGGCGATGGAAGTCATTGTTTGCATTGACAAACGGACATGATCAGCAGAACACAGACGACCTTGGGCTGCACTGGGCGGATCAGTCGGATACGGCAGGTCACGCTGCACAGTACCAGTTGAACAGTCAATAAGGGTGGAATGGGCGGACAAAAAATCAAGACCGAGGATAGCATCATTGGTGCAGTGAGTGAGAACTGTGAAGAGAGCGGAAGTTTGATGGCCGGCAGTAGTAACGCGCGCTGTAGAGACGCCAATGACGGTAGCTGCAGTGCCGTCAGCAACACGAACACTGCGTGAAGGGGCTGGAGTGAGGACTTTCTTTAAACGGTCACGAATATGAGAGCTCATAAGAGAAACATGGGCGCCAGTGTCAACCAAAGCTGTAACAAGTATACCGTCCACTTCAACATCGATCAGGTTCTGACTTGTAGGGAGCGTCAACAGAGGAATTTGAGGGCAAGTCGTACCAGCAGCGTCCCCTCCAGGAGCTGCACCCGTTAGTTTCCCGGAGGAAAGGGACGAGGAATGACGTGGCGGAGGGGACTGGAAATCTCTACGTCGTGGTGAAGCCGAGCGGCTGTTCTGGGCGGTGGTCGTAGTGGTCGGGACGTAATTCCCTAAGTCGTCGCGGCGTGGCGGTACTTGGTAAGAAGTACGGGCTGATGAGTGGAAGTTGTTGAAGCTTGTCCGTGATGGTGAGGTGCACGTGCTTCGGCAATGACGCGAAATGTGTCCCACTCGTTCGCATCGAAAGCAAATGGGCCTGTCGTCAGGCGTCCTCCACGCATTTGGGTCACGGTTACTCGGAGCGGGTCGGCGGTAGTAGGCGGAGGGGGGGGGGGGCTCAAGGTAGGCAGAGTGACAACGTCGGGACGGTGCACAGGACAGATCGTCTGCAGGCCCACGTTTGCCAATTCTTGGCCCACAACCGTCTGTGTGAGTGGTATGGTCGGCTGAGGATCACTGGGTGCCAGGGCCCTCAAGGGTGCGGGTGATATAGCTTCAACTTCGCGTCTAACGATTCTGGTAATGTCACCGAATGGGGGGATGGGTTGGGTCTGTATACAAAGGTCCTCACACGTTGACGTTGCAGCAATGTTAGGAATACGGGCGAAGTGGTGGGCAATGCGACGGCATTTAGCCTCTTCGAAGCGTCGGCACTCAGTAATGACATCTTGGAGGGTCGAACAGCCCCTGAACACAAGGAGGTTAAATGCATCGTCCGCGATGCCCTTGAGCACGTGCGCTACCTTGCCGGCTTCTGGCATGGTGGTATCAACCTTACGACAAAGGTTCAAGACATCTTGAATATGCTCCAGGTACGACTCCGTGGACGTCTGAACACGCATACGCTCTTGGCGGCCCGCTTGCAGCCGGCAGATTGGCCAAACAACTCGCGTAATTTGGTCTTACATACGCACCAGCTGGTGAGTTCTTCCACGTTATTGTTGGACCACTCCTTGGCCGTTCTTTCCAACTAAAGTATAAGGTTTGCCAGCATCAAGGTTCGGTCCCACCTGTGATTCTTGCTCACAAGCTCGTAGAGTTGAAGCCACTCATCTACGTCCACGCCGTCAGTGTCCGAAAAGTTGCCAGGATCACGGGGTGGGGCGGCCACAATCATGGAGGAAGGAAAAACTAAGGAGAGGCCCTGACGTCACATTCGTGAAGCCTCCACATCGCAAACGCCCGCATTGCCTCCTAGCGAAGGAGCAGCGAAACGCATGCACGAGCAAGCGCATGCGCGCATCAAGCGAGTCGCGAAACTTTTGCAGCCTTTTTTGTTTGTTTGTTTTTCGTCGTGCAAGCGGCGTAGTCGATTCACGCGTGCTGCTCCTTCTGTGCGTTCGTTAGGAAAGCTACGCAATGCCCAGCTGTTGCGTATACCCTGTGCAAATCGCGTGCATTGCGGACAGTACCGGGTGTCACTTTTCATGTGTGCGTATACGTTCGCTTCATTACTGATCACTAAGGCATGGTATTTGCATGCGGAGCTCTCGGATGTGTGCTCTGTTTCTTACTCGTTGTGTCAACTCGGAACACACGTGAAATTTTGTTTTTGGCGTCTGACGCGCCGTCCATACCATGCGCTGAAGGCATCGCACGTTTTGGAGGTTGTGTCGTTCAAACGAAAAGGCAATGAACTTTTGTTGTTGTTATCGGACTACGTGATGTATGTATTGTGCGGAGTGCGCTCGCTGCGTGCTTGTGTTGTGTGCGCACTGGAATTACAAACTTTACGTGCACGATCGCGTATACAATACAGCGGTGTCTTCTTTTCGACGTGAAGTTACGTCAACTATACGCCTTGTGCAGCGCCTATAGAGGCGCCACTGATAGCCACCTAGCGGGCGCCGCCGACAGTACGTGCGGGAAGCCGAGCAGACGACAGCGCTTTGCACAGCTTTGCTGTGAGGAGATGAATGAAGTTCGCGGCTGCTATTTCCCCTTCGTGCGGGTGCCAGACAACTAATTCTGCACTGGCAGCTGCAGAAAAGGCGCGGGCCTCTACTAAAGTGGACTTGCGCACGATGTTTGTCACAAACGAGCGCTTACCTAAACGCACGTCGCCGATTTCGAACGACGGCATGAAAGCCTGGCGCCGACGGTTCGTGCGCGACAGAGCACGCGCATCGAAAGAACAAGTATAAAAAGGCGCCAAAACCGCGTCCCTTACCCTCTCCGCAGAAGACGCCACCGACACAGCCAGCGCACGCGAAAGATCGGGATATTCGAGAAAGGAAAGCAGAGCCAGCGGCGCCGTCTGATTCCGCAGACGAATCGGTGACAGAATCTCGCCCTTTCCCTAGCTTTCGCTGTGCTACGCACAGGCGAATCATACGCACCTTCCCGAACTCAGGCGCGAGCCGATACAGGCAATGTACTGCGCCGTGCTCCCGACCGGGCTGCAGAAATTAGGCGCCTTTTCCTCTTCAAACCACTACCACCACCAATGCAAGCGCGCGGCGACGGAGAGACGGAGAGTCAGTCAGTGAGGAGTCAGTCAGCGAAGAAGTTATGTCGTTCTAGTGATACTAGCATCGTTCGCTCGGCCGCAGAAGACGTGTTGTTTGATGATCTAGTGCTGTGAGTAAAGTATCAAGAGATGACGCCGCGGGAGAAGTGACAAGATTTGAAGAGGGTCGCCGAGGAGACATGTGATGACCGACTGCGGAGGAGAAGGAACGTCCGCGTGGAGTGAATCGTCATGCCGGTGAATATCAAAGGTGCGTCGCGTAGGCCAGCGTAACAAGACCCAGCTATGACGTGCAGCTCGTGGTGAACATCCGCTTTGTTTTGTTTACAAAGGTGACGTCTCAACCATTGCTCAACCATTGCTGCATTTCTGTTTCTGTAAATAAATAAATATAGGACTTAGCTTGCAATAGCGCGGTACATGTACCGCGCTAGTACAAGCTAAGTTCATATATGACCAACTCGCCCGAACTACAACACTTCTGAAATATAGAACGTTTGAGCGAAGTGCCCTTGGGGGCACGGCGGTCGAACCGAACCAACGCATGCTCAGGCTGATAACTTTGGTCGTCTACCAGTGTCAACATGATCGAGTGCATCCAGCGAGCACCGATATGGCAGAACGGAAGGATTAGAACAAGAAGCGACGTGTTAACTCGCACAATGACGAAGCAGCTCGCCTTTGCCAACGAACAGCGGCGATCCATTGCTTCCGTCGCTCTTGCTCAGGGGGCCTTGCGGTAAGTGAGTAAAACCGCGTTCCGGGCGCGTTCTTTTAGGTGTTTGAGCACTCCACTCCAGAGCAATTGTTATTCGACATCCCTTGAAGTTTCGGCCACCACACATACGATGAACGTTGCTTATTTCACTACGGAAACGTGAACAACGCGGAAACACACGTACATCGACGTAGGAAACCACGGCGGCCGTCTGCTTGCTCTCCCGAGAGTAATGAGCGTGTTCGCCGCCTATGGCGCTTCCGTCGGCGCGCACTAGGCCTATAGGTTGGCGTTGTGCCGGATAGCTACTGCGCTCACTCCATATACACGAGCAAGGAACCGCTAATCGAGCAATAGATCTAGAAATCGGTCTACGAGAAAGTAAAAGGAATGCCTAACGCCCAGCAGAACGCGTAAGTCATTGCTAGGTGAGTTCGAATACGATGAGGCAGGGGCTGAATGTTTTTGATTACGGCGCGTACCGGTATTTTCTGAACTGTTGCACAAAAACGCTCCCCAAATAATTTCAGCACGCCGCGCTCGGGCCTGCCACGCAAGAACAGCCTGGTCAACCTCTCCTTGCAACATTTTACTGCGTGCGAACCGCACAATACGCGCTAAATTTACGCCGGGACTACAGATCCGAGCAGAAGCGAACCACCGCGGAGAGCACGCCGCGGGGCGTCTGCTGTTTTGTTTGCCCCATACCGGTTTGTTTGCCCCATAAATCTGACGTCACTTCCGCCACGCTTTTCGCAATGCATTGGGATACGATAGGACCTCTCCTTAGTTTTTCCTTCCTCCATGGCCACAATGACCACAGGCGAGGTGGGCGCCATTGATACGGTGGGCGCAGCTGTTGATGCAGGATCCCTGCCGGTAGACATCTCTGAAGTGGCGACTTGGCGACTGCTGTGGAACTCCGTCGTGCGTTGCTACCCCGCAACTCCACCAAAATGCTACGTGAAGGCACACAGGGGAGCAAGGCGTATTTACAATATATTTAAACAACGCCTAAGCGTAAGACAAGATGGCGGAGAGCGTGATGTTGTGTGGGGCACGCTCTCCGCCATTTTGTCATACGCTTAGGTGCGGTGTAGACATATTGCAAATACGCCTTGCTCCCCTGTGTACCTTCACGTAACAATAGTTATGTTTCACGGTTATGTATCAACACATTGTAGCCGCAGGGGGTGCCTCACGAAAGAAAGTGCTTTAGATCGGTCATGCCTGTGTAGCTTGAGGACGTACTTATAAAGAAAATAAAAAAACAATGGGACAAAGACAGTAATGTGCGGGCCGCGGGCAGCTAGCGAGAGCTCCGCAGCTCCGCAGGCCGCGTGTTTGAGACCCCTGCGCTATATTGTGCGAGAGCTATATGATACTGTCGCAACAGCGTGGGAATGTGCAGGAATAGCATAGGTCCATTAAACAAGGCATGGGGCAAATTGTATTCGCTTGACGAAATATCGGCTTGAACAGAGGCAATTATGAATTCCGTGCCGGGTGATATCCCTTTCCCTCGAACCACATTCATCCAATGAGTAAACGTGAAGAAGCTTATTCGCGCATTTATTACCAAACTGGAACGAACCCCGAAAATATATCGAAATCGCTTCGTCCACCTCCTGCCAGTCCCACCCGCGTAGTCCAATGACCACCTTCCACCAGTACAACACCGTTAGGAAGGCATAAACCATTATAATATGGAAAAAAAGAGCAGTGTGGGAACTGTGCATTACATACACTTCTGAGAGGTGCAAAAAGAAGCCCTCAAAGAGGAGTTTTATAGATTATATATAGATTATATTGAAGAGTGTCACGACGTTCGGGAACGAGAGAAATGAAGGGATGAGCTGGACAGCTATGCTCATTCTTCAGAGGTCCACAAAGACATCCTAAATTTACCCCAATGGTGGAAGTTATTAACAACGACTGCAGACGCCTTCACAACTCCCAATGCAGATGTGCGCCCTTGCGGCTAGCGCAAGCAGTGCTAGAAACTTTAGCGTGCCAGGTTATGTGACGCAACAGCGCATGGCGTGTTTAAAGCCGGAATCTCTTGATAACTCGATTTGGTGCACAATAACACGTGAAGAAATAAACTATAAAATATACCACAAAAAATTGTGGACTGTATATACTTGCAGTGGTGTGATATATGAACAAAATGCTATGACAAATTGTTTTTTTTTCTTCCTTTCGGCTTCTTATACGTATTTCTAAAAGTACGCGTGGTGCACGTGGTTCGTTATAATTTTATCTATAGGTTAGTGCATTTAGAACAAGGTAATAAATTTGGCTTTGTTCCTCTATTTCTCTTGCTGTGGCAGGGTGCTACTATACTGAAGACAGGTGCTACATATCCAGAGGGGTGCACTATTGGCTTTGTCGCTAGAGCATCCTTTAAACTTCAGTAGAGAGCACAATATAAACAAACTGTAGAAAGCGTTCTGCTTTCTGTCTCCTCTGTTTTTACTGCACTCCCTATAGAAACTGAACTCACGCTGCAAATCAGTTTCCTTGCTACAATATCCGCTACAAAACGCTCTTGATGATCGCTAGTGTTTTTGCAGCCAAACAATAGGCACAGCATGCCACTCGCGAGCAAACATTCATTGCACTCAGTATGACCGCTCAACTTTTTCGAACGTGAGCCCCTTTTTGCAAGAAATTTTCGTAGGTTAAAGCATGCATTGAAACTTCACTTGAACAAACTTCAAGGGACCCCAGGGAAATTTTCGTTAAAGTGAAAGTTCAGTGAACTAAAATAGCTATGTTGCAACTTGTCATCAGGAGCTGAAGAAAAGATCAGTTGTTGAAATGAAATTTGGGAACCCTTTTATTTGCAATGCTGCTTATTTGAATATGAATTTCTGCTTATTTAGCATGTTTTGAAAAGTGCAGTAGTCTTTTGCTGCACTTGTGCACTACGGACTGCAGTGGTCATGAATTGAGTCACTTTGTCCAAGCTCTCAAAAACCTTCCTCGGCACGATACCCTGCTGGGCTGGGCGGCGAAGGTCTTCACTTTTTCCAAGTACATTAGTGCTTCTTTAGCTGAAATTCTTGGTGCTTCCTCTACAAGGGTTACTTCTTCCTTCTCCTTCTCTTCTTCGTAAGGTAGGCAGCTCGCTACAACTTCTTCTGTAGGCAGAGTGGTGCATTTCTCAACGCGAGAGTCACAGGTGACATAGTCCTCAAAACGCAAAGCGCTGTCTGCACCCAGTCTTTCAGACAATTTCTTATCAATATGACATGAAATTCATTGGATGGTGTCACAAAGTATGTCCGTACAACTGAAATTCTCTCGGCGCTAATTTCGTCAACCAAGCGTAGATATCTGCCACCTAAAACACCTTGCTGTCATTTCCATGTTCGGGCAGCAGCACCTAGATTACTGGTTCGGGCGTCTGTCGGGCCGGGCCGGGCCGGGCCCGTGTCTCGTTTTCATTCACCTAGCCGGGTTCGGGCGGGTCAAATTGAACGAGTTCCGGTCCCGGGCCTGGTCCGTGCCGAGAATTATGGCCTGTGCAGTGCTCTAGTTTGTAGTGCGATACTGTAATTTTAATAGAATGTTCAAATAAGTCTGCGCTGTATAGGACCGAGAGTCCTTTTTGGTAGCTAGCTTTTTTCGTCAGACGTGATTTCTTTTGCTTATTTCCCATTCAGTTACGGCAAGGCACCGCTTTCACCGACTAGAGATGGCGCTACGTGCACATGTCCCCAAATCCTGGTCATGTGGCGCAAGGCACTAACCAACAGCGCAGCTAGTGTTCGACCTAGCTTCTTCAAAGAATCGTTAGTAATGCCAAGCTTTCGCTAGAGATGCTTAGTATTTGCTACTACAGTTAAGTATGACTAGGCTTGGCTATTCTTCTCCGGTTTCGGTCGGTTTCCCACATTGCACACGTGTTACGTGGTTTTGTCGTGAACATGTCTCGTGACTACATGTCACGTGATGTTGCGATTTTAGTCACGGGACTAGCTGTTACGAGGTTCCTGGCGGGAACCTGCCACGTGACTATTTGTTACATGACGTTACGTGATCTTAGTCTTGTGACTAGTCGTTACGTGATGTTACGTGATTTTCAGTCACGTAACAGGCTAGTCACGTAACAGGTGCAACGAAAAGCCTAAACAGCTCCGCTGTTAAGAATATATAAATAATGCTGAGTACTAGGAAGTAAACAATATTAGGCGTAAAATGCGCATAAAGTACACAGGTGAAGTTAATAACAACAGTGACACTAAAAGTATAGAGCTTCCGATTTTTTCCTGGTGTTTGGAAGTTTTATCGCAGGCATAAAAAGTTAGAGCAGAAGTCATCTAACGATCACTGTCAAAGCCTATGCGTATGGCATTGTCGTCGATGAAGTGTTCCTTAATAAAGTACTTATCGGCTCATTCGACCTAACGGCGACTCGATAACACTCGGTAAGCGTTGTCAAAACGCGCCAAGCGTCTCAGCGCATGGGCTTGCACGAATGAAATTCTTAAGGAAACCAGGGTGACGCGCAAAGCGTCCCAGCTGTCTAATCACACCTGCTTGCACGGAGGACATTTTTAAAGATGTTTTATTCTGCCTGATAAAGCATGCGCCTGGGGTGTAGTGAGTAAGGCTTCGGTACAATACATATTGGGATAATCCACCCATTTCTTCGCCACTGCCCCATATTGGGTACGATCCACATACACCGGGGAGAAGAAGAAGATGCAGCAGTCCTGGCCTCCGAGATTGCGTGCCGGTAGGCGCGAGCATCGCTGGATGGCCCAATAATTAAGGTGCTCCCACTAGTAGAATATATAACAGCAACCAGATATAGAAAATTAGCAATTCGCACAGCCAGGATGATATTAGTAACAACGTGGACGAAATATCAGCACCGAAAATTTCCACGGAAATCTCAATGGACTAAATCTGGACAACCAGAAATTACGAACACCAGATTTCGATGCCGTGTCCCCCCTTGAAACCTAATTTACACAGGGCTACTCTGACAATATCGCTCCTCTGTGGATTTCGCGTAGAAATAGAAAATATTGAACATTATTTTTTGTCATGCCGCAGATATTAAGTCATTAGAAAAAGACTTCTCATTACTCCGCTTTTTAATATAGGCTTAAGCTTAACTGCAGAAATTGTACTAAGTGTCGGTGGCTCAGGGTTAGGGTATGGCCACAGAGACATGTCTTTGATGCGGAGTGTAATTTCATCCAAGCTACTAAGCGGGCACCATTTTAATCTTGACTTCAACAAATATTCGCAAAGTAAATAAAAATGCGTTAAAATGTAACAAATTTATTGGAAATTGTTCTTATCAGGTTAATACGGCAGTCTGGTCTACTAGCGAAATCGCACTGTAATTGTAGCATTTATTTGATGTCTTACCCAGTATTTCCTTTTTGTTTATTCATCTATTTTTTATCATTCAACATTGTTCAAATGATGTTCTAGATATTAAACTACGGTTTCTTGGCCAATCCCCAAGAGTGGGCATGTGTCATAGTGTTGAACAAACAAACAAACAAACCAAAGTTCAAAGCTACCATTGGGACATTTGTAACAGTTTCATTTATGTTTATTTGTTGTGTATACATATGTGCTGCGCTGATGTCATTAGCGCGCCTTTGTGTGTAACGTAACTCGTCTTTAGATACCCGGTTAATTAGTCAGTAGAAATCACCGGGATGTTTGTTAAATAAACAATACGCGCATTTAAAAAGGGCGTACAGGTATTTCGTGCATGCTTAACAAAACTGACAAAGGAAAGCGAATAATAAAACGACGTAAAAGCGAGGAGACAAAAGCTGTTTATTTTCTTCTTCACATCCGCGCGATGCCGGCCGTCACTGAAGGCGTTTCTTTTCACACAATGAACACGTGGCGTGGGCAGTCGCAGCCTGTCCTGGAAACAAATGGCACATTTATTACGTCAGCCGGTGAATCACGACGAAGCGACTGTATCTCTTTCGTTGCGCTGCTTGCGGATGGTATTCTGGCTTATTTCCGGAGGTTCATCGGCTTCCCGGTGACAGAGGGGACCCTTCTTGTTCTTGCGAGGTTCCTGGCCATTTTCTTCACGAGGTGTCTGCGCACCGAAGGCTCAAGCGAAAGATGTCGGCACTCTTGTCGAATGTGCAACGCGGTCCCGTTGCACATTTTTTGTGTGTCTCCTTCGAGTGCTCGGCGTCATTGTTCTTACGCTAAAATCGTTTCGGATTGCGAGTAAACCTCGAAGTGCGGACAGCGCGGCCCAGTGTTAGCTTCTCCATCTTGGACAGCAAATCACCGACGGGAAGCGAAGGGTGCGACGTCAGGAACACAGCATCGTCAGTGATTAGCTGCTTGGTGGCGACATTACAGCGAGCTCTGATCGCTTCCAAGCGTAGCTGCCTGTTCCTGGCGAGGTCAGCCTGGTTGCCAGGCCGCACGGCTTGCCGCTTGAATGTCGTCTTGGAGGCGACGGATCCCGCGATCCTGGACCGGTGGGCCGGCATGTCGTCATCGTCACTGCTGCGCTCTTCATCGTCGTCCTCATCGTCATCCTCGTGGTCCGCTAGTGGTTTCGGATGTCCAACGTCGTAGTTAGCCCACGTAAGAGCAGCGGCAGGTTGGATGGCCGGCGAACGCAGGTAACACTCGGCTGAGCTGTCCTTCAGCGTCTTCTCTCCTTCAGCGCCTCCATAGACGCAGCTGCTGTTCTCCGCGCACGAAAGAATGACGCGAGCTCCCTTGTCCATCGCTTCCACGGGAAAATCGGTCGCTCGATTTGATGGCCCGGCGTCTACGCCATTCCAGTCTTCGCCTGTTGCCTGGTCTCCGAACGAGAAACGGCACTCGAAAGATCCGGCATCGGGAATTGCCAGTGGTTCGAAGCAGTAGTCAGTCATGCACGAAGAAGGGTCGTTGCACTGCGGCATTAGTTCATCATCGCGACGGCCATCTTCGCCTCCTAGAACGGGAGCCTCACTCTGGTCGTAGTGACCAGGCCCAGGCGCTTCTTTTAGCGGCAGCCATGCCGCCGGCTGCCCGGTGGGAAACTGAGCAAGCGACATACTTGATTCTGTGGCTTCCAGAAGCAACGACGAAGCGGAGCCGTCACCGCGAGGGCCTCGGCTAAGAACCTCCGGTTCGCTCCAGCGGTGGTACTTCATACGTGCAGCACGGTTTGGCAGGTTGCAGTAAAGTTTACGCGTTGCGGACGGTGGCCTGGAGCCCATGGTCGAAGGTCTACGGCCAAGGGAAGCAAGAAGCGCTGGGTCTACTTGCGGTGTGGCCGCCTCGTTCGGCGTGACTTCGTCCTTTTCTCTGCACGTTCATACGGCGCTCATGCCACATTCATTTTCACGAGGCGTGGATCGTGGGACGATACCGAAATGTGATTATGCCAACATTCGCCTAAATTATTATTGAAAAGGCGAGAAAGCGTCAGAAAACGAACTATCCAAATTGTAATGCGGCACATTGGTCTGCCAGTTACTTCAACTGTACTGTTGTCATTTGGGGCTTCTGTGCTGTGGCACTCGGACGGGAATGTACGCAGTGCTATAGAGAAATTCATATGCAATCAAACTGTCGTATTTCACACATCAACCACTAAAAATTTTTAAATTGTCATAATGACAATGATTTTTGGTTATTTGCGAGGTTATGCAACATGGTATAGGCTAAAATTGATATTCATTAAAAATAACTCTTCATCCCAACTGACTCTGTAACCTGTATTAGTACTTAAAAATTTTCAGACTATATGATCCGCCCGACTCTTGGCCGATCCCCCTGAATGAGTAGGTGCCAATCATCCCAGGAGCATCATCATCATCATAATATGTTTCTGCGGCAGCAGAATTTGCCGAGGGTTTATCTCGCAGTAAGTGTACATTGGCGGTTCTCTCGGCATTCGAGTACACTTCGTTAGGGGCGCACAGGGATGTCCCAAAAGCGAAATGCTTGACCCAATCCGTCGCCAATGCGCTGACTTATCCAGGGTATTCTCGAAGAGTACGCGATCCTGCAGGTGCGGCGTCTTGATATTGTTAGTCTGGTCGAAGTGGCTCTGTTCGGTTGATAACAATTTACTTAACGTGCCCGACCCTCCCTTCAATTTAATTGTGCCCGATGTTTCTATTGTTAAATGGCATAGATTTCACCCCTTCAGATCTCATTTATGATGGCTGGCAGTTTTCGCGCCGCCGGCTCGCGTTGCGTGACGGCGTGGGTGCAAGACGTAGTCAGAATGCGTCACAAAGATCCTCGCTTTCATCATATTCAACAACGGTGTCCTCAGGAAGAAGCGCCGACTGCCACGCTGTACAGACATGAACTGCTTAGCAAAGTACGCATGAGCTGAATGAGAAAAACAACGACGTTTGAGAAAAACAACGAAAACAACGAGAAGGGCGTGGGGCTAGTGGTCGCTGTTGCTTTTACGGCGACGCAGTCATCACTGCAAAATAAATATTTTGAAAAAATCCACGCATATCCACGAAGTGAATGATGATGAGTGGGCGAAGCACTGCGGACTGTTCGGTAACCGTGAATATCCCGTGACATTGCCCACTCACGCGTCTAAATGAGTGACAACGCATATGTACAGTTGTATACAATGCGTTTTATTGGTAATAACTGGCATGTCGTGTTCAGTTGTGCAATCCGTTTTGCGTTCATTATTACTGCTTTGTGGTCCGTGAAATGTAGAGCCACTGGTTCTTCGATCGGATCTAGCCTGAAGTTGGCAAAGACGAGGTCGCGCAGCGTCGCACCCGAGAACACTCTATTTTGGGACCATGTGGGCTACGTGCACTCTGTAGACGGTTTTGCGCATGTTGTCGCCTGTTAATCGATGCGCTTGTTTTCGAGTAGGTTTCGAGCGGTGCCGCGCCGAGTACGGTCTATTTTGCTCACTCTGTAGTAGAGGCGTGCGCCGCCGCCGCCGCCTGTTTTTGGTCACGCCGCTCGCGCCGCCACCGAAGTCCCAAGAGAGATCACCCCGCCGCCGCCGCCGCCGCCGCCGAGAAATAATTGCGGCGCGCCGCCGTTAGTCTTTTCTTTTATATTCAAATGGGGAATCTGGAAATAAAATAGAGCACTTCGCCGGAGGAACTCTTCTCAATATGTCCATGTAAAGAACTGTCCATTTCAGCGGCCGTTGAATAGCGCGGGTGCTCGGCGAGAAGCGCGCCCCCTGTTTCCGGTTCTTGTTCTGCAGCGCCATCATGACATCACGAAGCTTTCAAGCACTCTCGACACAAATGATAGGGACGGAATGCGTTTCAATGCAACAAACGCAGCCCTCAGAGATCCGATTTTCGGTGCAAATGTCTTTTGATTGTGTTAGCCATCGACTTAGGTTTAATGCGGCCGCTTGTCTTACGCAGCTGTAAGGTCGGTACGCATTCCCTGCATCGTTCTCAAACATCTCGGACACATTCACATGTAAGTTCAGACTTGAAAGGTTCCTTTTTCTGTGCATTTCGTCCACTCTCTTCTTACGCTAGGAATGTGCTGGCGGGTTCGGCGCGGCGACGTGGTCAATAGCGAGGTGACATCGCGGCTCACCGCTTTTTCGAATCACTGAATGCGCGCTGCCGAAATGGACTGCGGACATCTCCTTTGGATGAACGCATCGAGAATAGCTCCCCAGAAGTTGTAGTATCTTTTTCTACTCCAGAAATATCACGAGTATTGCCTGACCTTAATGCTGCTGCGTCCTCCAGCCTTAAAGGGCACGATCCAACTCGCTAGATAGCATATTCTTGTAGTCTAGGACCTAGTACACTGTGCATAAATAAATAAAATAGATTATATATATATATATATATATATATATATATATATATATATATATATATATATATATATATATATATTGTGTGTGTCAAAAACTTCATACTACAATATAGGAAACAAAACAAATCTTTATTTTACCCTGACAGTTTCGGCTGGAGGTCCAGCCTTCCTCAGACGATATAAGTGGAATGAAATGAAACGGCCATGGCCGATCCCGCTGCACAAGGGCCGCGCACCCAGTTTGGGGGCCAGACGATACTTTCAAGAAAAAGCAAGAAAGAGAGAAAAAATAGAAAAAGAAAGAGAGAACTAACGAAGGAAGCAACAGTGACAAAACGAGGGAGGGAAAGAACAGCGGGAGGAGAGGCGGAGAGCCGCCGGAGGCTGGCGAGGCGGCGGGCTATGGGTAGCCAGCGCTGCCCAGGTGCCACGCCTAAAATGTAAAGCTGCGCCGCCCTGGTGAGCTAGCTGAGAAACATCTAGTAATACAGAGGCGCCGCGAGGCGTACGACGGCACGCTTCAACGTGCCCTCACATACCTCGTGGCACGTTCAAACGCATGCTGAACGTCATTCGACACTACTGCGGCTTTTGCTCGATGTGCGTCGTTTTGTAGGTACTTTGGAACGCGCAGGACTAGCGAAGATAGGGACACTTCGCTGCACTGTGGCGCGGCGGGCGAGCAGCGATGCCACCGATTATTCTCCGCTGCGGTTTCCGTGATGTGATGTAAGCGGACGGGTACCTTCGCGAGAGTGTGATGTCGAAAGGATGGAAGCTGTCCAATGCGAAGTATGTCTATGACGTGGAAGAAGCTGGTTTTCGCAGAGACAGCGATTGTGACCTTTCGGAGAAGTGTCAAACACCGTACGACGTAAACTTACAGGTAAGTGTGCTCGTTGTGCGCCTGCTTTGAAATAAAATTAGTGCCCCAGGCAGCACTGAGCACATTCAACCCAGTGAGTGACAGCTGTTTTGAGCGAGCACATCACATGTACGTCATCTGTAGTTACAGCTCTCGTACTATATTACAGAAGCTGTTTCGCTACACGCTGTGTTTTACGGTGTTTTTAACGGCTTGCATGTGCCCACTAAATGCTCGTATCGCGGTCTTAAAAAAAAACGTTTTTGAAGCTGACGGTGAAGCGTGAAATAAATGTAAAAAGGCCGGTGTAAAGTGGAGATCAGTGGTGTCAGCAGAAATACAAACATGTCGCAGGTCTCGTGCTTTAACGACGTCGACTCGCCATCGTCTGCAGACCGTTTGTAAACTTGCGATCAGCCGTCGTCTAAGCCTGATACTTAAAAAAAGAGAAAGCCTTTGAGGAACCTAGTGGTAAGTGACTTCGTGGTGGTTCCGAGTTTGACATGCAGTGTGTGATCAGCAATGGAACATGCGTAGACAACACGGTTTTTCTAGCGGTCATGGATTTGTAACCGGTCTAGAGCTGTGCACATACCATTTTACTCGAATGTAACGCGAGTTTTAGGGGCGTAGCTCCTCTTAGTCTAACCTTGTCACGTCTCCGTTGTCCGGCGTATCTCCCGGCAGCCGGTAGTAAACGGCAGTATCTGTCCGGTGGTGGTGTGCGGCGTGACCACCCTTACTGCGCATGCCCATACCCTCTCCACACACCTCCTCTCCACTCCCCCCCACACCATTCCCCATGACCTTTACCCCTTTCCCCTTTCCATCTCCACCCACCCTCTCCCCTTCCCCTCTCCCATACCCCTCTCCGCTACTCCTCTCCACTTCCCCTCCCCCTCTCCCATAACCAGTCTTAAAAACGGAGGGGGCGTGCACACGTGAAGGCTCCCTAAGACAATGCGCTGCGACAGTACGTGATATGTATCGCCCTCTGCTCTCCTACGCTTCCCCCTCTTTCTCCTCTCCTACGCCCCCCCCCCTATCTTGCCTCGCGGCGCAGCGGCGCCGACGCAGGCGGCGTCGCGAGGCAGCGTCGCGGCAGCGTCTTGATTGAAAAAACCGACCGCTCGCGCTGCACAACCGTTCACTGACCACCCCGTATATATAGGCACTGGATTTTGACCTCCAAGGCAGTGCGTGTGTGCGATTTCTCCTGTGCGTGATTAAACAATGAAAATTCACAGCGCACATGTAAAATTAAAGTGAGCTGCAAGTCGTCATAACTCTCATCGAACCTTTAGTATAAACGCGCCCGATCTCACGTCCGTGATGATGTACTGGGCAGAATTCATGGAAGATTCACGGTTTACCGATGAACCTCCGCAGCTTCGCCCACTCATCATCATTCACTCCGTGGATATGCTGTGACTTTTTTTTCTAGATTTTTGCAACCTAAAGTCGACCCTCGCGTTACAATCGAATACCGAATTCTATTTTTTCTCCCTGGACGTAATGAAATGTCGCCCCTGGCGTTACAATCGTGGTCATGTTACAATCGAGTAAATACGGTATGAGTAATGTACGGCGCGATGCTTGCGCAACCTAAGCTGTCATGTGCTTTCTTTAACTTTTCAAGGCCAGTTTCAAATAAAAGATTTGTGATGTTTTCCAGAGCGCCAACCCATGTGCATCGGTGGAAAGCAAGGCCGAATGGAGTCAACTATGCTCTGGACAATTTTTTTAAGTAATTAAATACATTTTTGATTGCGGCATTTGTGAATACAACAATACCGCCGGTCTCGACGCTTCTTTTTCCTCGTTTGATGATCGCGGACGGTGGCATGGTTCACGTTAGCAGCTACTCGTATTTGTCTGTATGGCCGAGTGTTTCCGGCTGTGCCCGGCAGGGCGGCGCACCCTGTCCGCGGAAACTCCAGCGCTGGTTCCCCATGCCCGTCTTATCTTCGTACAGTAGATACAAAGCGGCGTGAGCAAGGGACGAAGGAAAAGGGGAAAAGACAAATGTCGCTTCTACACATCACACACACGGCGTACAAGTTCAGATGGCTCGGCGGTTAACTCGCGGCGCCGGGCTGTGTACACACATACGACCCGCTCCAGCTGAGGGAAGACTCTGGCCACGATACAAGGCTAAAAGTGCGCCC
Organism: Rhipicephalus sanguineus; assembly: GCF_013339695.2. Classification (NCBI taxonomy): domain Eukaryota; kingdom Metazoa; phylum Arthropoda; class Arachnida; order Ixodida; family Ixodidae; genus Rhipicephalus; species Rhipicephalus sanguineus. Next base: position 56,521,328 of record NC_051176.1, read on the forward strand.
CCACCCGCCCCCTTTTTCGAAAAAAAACAGGAAAAAAAAGAGAAAAGAAACAGGGGAGCCGGCTGATACATGTGGTAACTATTGGGTCTGTTTTCACGCGCTCGATCGTTTCCTTAGCGTCCCGTGCGCCTGAACTAACGTGTGTATAAAGAAATACATTAATTAATTAATTCCCTTTCTGGGCGCTACGATTCGTCACGGAGGCACGTCAGTCGCCCAGGGCTCTCGTTGATTCCGTGGGAGAGTGATTTGAATTTGTTTATGAAATATGACTGTCGCTGTTCGCGCTCCCGTGTGTACTGGAAGCCGAATTGTACAAGTGTAACACCTATGTGCTCGAAAGAGTGACCAAGCAGATTAATGTGTTTCTCCAAACACATTATTCTGCCTGGGCACTCTTTCGAGCACATAAGTGTTACACTTCTACAATCCGGATTGTAGAAGTGTAACATTTATGTGCTCGAAAGAGTGACCAGGCAGATTAATGTGTTTCTCCAAACACATTATTTTAATGAATAATGTGTTTGAAATAAATACAGAAGTAATGAGAATGGCAAACTTCGAATATAGGTGAGCTATAGCTAGTTGGTAGGTATTCAGGTTAAGAAGACATGACGTGAAAACAAGGACATAAGAGAAAAGTCGAGAGAGTGAACAGCTTTCTCTCACGTAGACCACTACTCGCACTTGATTTATAGGTATGGCTTCTTACGTGGAACTGTGCAGATAACTATTTGTGTCTACCTTTGGTTCCGCCGCTGTGTGATTTTTCAGCTGTTAGCGGCGCTTCTGGTGTTTTGACTGTTCTCCTGTGTCCGTGTTTGCACGCCCTGTTTTTATAAAGGGCCCCTAACAGCCTGAAAATACAACGAAAAACAAAACCAACGAGCGCGCTATTCTCTCTTGGCGTTTCATGTCTTTTGGTGCACTTCGTGATGCCAGAACAGTGATTCACGTGACATTATCAGGGAACATACTCTCGACTGGTTCATATACGAGAAATAACAGTTGTGAATTGTCTCCCATACTGCTTTGCTATGGAGCCGCCCACCCGCTCTTCCTTCTCTCGCACAGCTATCGTGCGCGATTAACTGATTTCGCTCCATTTTGTGAGTTTGCTACCGCGCATGCAGAGATAACACACTGTAGCTGACAAGCGCGAAATCATGATAGGTTCAACGCTTAGTGCTGACATTGTACGCGTGCTTTATGAAGAAATAAGTGGCGAGGAGACGTCCCCTGTAAGAAGGGTATTGAAGGCGAGAACGAAACCAATGGAAAAGGCGCCGGAATATATGATTCTTCCAACGGACGCACTATTTACAGCGGAGACGATGCAGCTTTCCAGGAAAAGGCGAGCACGCTTCCACGGTTTTTTGCATACTTTTTATTGCGTTAGCAATTGTATGGACACTCAGGACAGGTTTTCGCCGTCGCCGTCATGTTCCGCATAAACCCTAAATCGATAACATCGCTGCGCGCATTGTATGTTCTACCCGCGAGTAAAAGCTCGCGAGCGTTGGCAAGGAACATGGCTAAAGCAGGGATGAAACAAGCTGGCCATCTCCATCACACGGAATAACATCAACTCGCGTGCGAGGCCTGCCGTTGATTGCTCCTCAAACAGAAGGAAATGCCCCGCCCGTCATTTGCTTCGAAAAATTGTTTTTTTTTCTTCCTTTCGGCTTCTTATACGTATTTCTAAAAGTACGCGTGGTGCACGTGGTTCGTTATAATTTTATCTATAGGTTAGTGCATTTAGAACAAGGTAATAAATTTGGCTTTGTTCCTCTATTTCTCTTGCTGTGGCAGGGTGCTACTATACTGAAGACAGGTGCTACATATCCAGAGGGGTGCACTATTGGCTTTGTCGCTAGAGCATGCTTTAAACTTCAGTAGAGAGCACAATATAAACAAACTGTAGAAAGCGTTCTGCTTTCTGTCTCCTCTGTTTTTACTGCACTCCCTATAGAAACTGAACTCACGCTGCAAATCAGTTTCCTTGCTACAATATCCGCTACAAAACGCTCTTGATGATCGCTAGTGTTTTTGCAGCCAAACAATAGGCACAGCATGCCACTCGCGAGCAAACATTCATTGCACTCAGTATGACCGCTCAACTTTTTCGAACGTGAGCCCCTTTTTGCAAGAAATTTTCGTAGGTTAAAGCATGCATTGAAACTTCACTTGAACAAACTTCAAGGGACCCCAGGGAAATTTTCGTTAAAGTGAAAGTTCAGTGAACTAAAATAGCTATGTTGCAACTTGTCATCAGGAGCTGAAGAAAAGATCAGTTGTTGAAATGAAATTTGGGAACCCTTTTATTTGCAATGCTGCCTATTTGAATATGAATTTCTGCTTATTTAGCATGTTTTGAAAAGTGCAGTAGTCTTTTGCTGCACTTGTGCACTACGGACTGCAGTGGTCATGAATTGAGTCACTTTGTCCAAGCTCTCAAAAACCTTCCTCGGCACGATACCCTGCTGGGCTGGGCGGCGAAGGTCTTCACTTTTTCCAAGTACATTAGTGCTTCTTTAGCTGAAATTCTTGGTGCTTCCTCTACAAGGGTTACTTCTTCCTGCTCCTTCTCTTCTTCGTAAGGTAGGCAGCTCGCTACAACTTCTTCTGTAGGCAGAGTGGTGCATTTCTCAACGCGAGAGTCACAGGTGACATAGTCCTCAAAACGCAAAGCGCTGTCTGCACCCAGTCTTTCAGACAATTTCTTATCAATATGACATGAAATTCATTGGATGGTGTCACAAAGTATGTTCGTACAACTGAAATTCTCTCGGCGCTAATTTCGTCAACCAAGCGTAGATATCTGCCACCTAAAACACCTTGCTGTCAATTCCATGTTCGGGCAGCAGCACCTAGATTACTGGTTCGGGCGTCTGTCGGGCCGGGCCGGGCCGGGCCCGTGTCTCGTTTTCAGTCACCTAGCCGGGTTCGGGCGGGTCAAATTGAACGAGTTCCGGTCCCGGGCCTGGTCCGTGCCGAGAATTATGGCCTGTGCAGTGCTCTAGTTTGTAGTGCGATACTGTAATTTTAATAGAATGTTCAAATAAGTCTGCGCTGTATAGGACCGAGAGTCCTTTTTGGTAGCTAGCTTTTTTCGTCAGACGTGATTTCTTTTGCTTATTTCCCATTCAGTTACGGCAAGGCACCGCTTTCGCCGACTAGAGATGGCGCTACGTGCACATGTCCCCAAATCCTGGTCATGTGGCGCAAGGCACTAACCAACAGCGCAGCTAGTGTTCGACCTAGCTTCTTCAAAGAATCGTTAGTAATGCCAAGCTTTCGCTAGAGATGCTTAGTATTTGTTACTACTGTTAAGTATGACTAGGCTTGGCTATTCTTCTCCGGTTTCGGTCGGTTTCCCACATTGCACACGTGTTACGTGGTTTTGTCGTGAACATGTCTCGTGACTACATGTCACGTGATGTTGCGATTTTAGTCACGGGACTAGCTGTTACGAGGTTCCTGGCGGGAACCTGCCACGTGACTATTTGTTACATGACGTTACGTGATCTTAGTCTTGTGACTAGTCGTTACGTGATGTTACGTGATTTTCAGTCACGTAACAGGCTAGTCACGTAACAGGTGCCACGAAAAGCCTAAACAGCTCCGCTGTTAAGAATATATAAATAATGCTGACTACTAGGAAGTACAACAATATTAGGCGTAAAATGCGCATAAAGTACACAGGTGAAGTTAATAACAACAGTGACACTAAAAGTATAGAGCTTCCGATTTTTTCCTGGTGTTTGGAAGTTTTATCGCAGGCATAAAAAGTTAGAGCAGAAGTCATCTAACGATCACTGTCAAAGCCTATGCGTATGGCATTGTCGTCGATGAAGTGTTCCTTAATAAAGTACTTATCGGCTCATTCGACCTAACGGCGACTCGATAACACTCGGTAAGCGTTGTCAAAACGCGCCAAGCGTCTCAGCGCATGGGCTTGCACGAATGAAATTCTTAAGGAAACCAGGGTGACGCGCAAAGCGTCCCAGCTGTCTAATCACACCTGCTTGCACGGAGGACATTTTTAAAGATGTTTTATTCTGCCTGATAAAGCATGCGCCTGGGGTGTAGTGAGTAAGGCTTCGGTACAATACATATTGGGATAATCCACCCATTTCTTCGCCACTGCCCCATATTGGGTACGAGCCACATACATTGGGGAGAAGAAGAAGATGCAGCAGTCCTGGCCTCCGAGATTGCGTGCCGGTAGGCGCGAGCATCGCTGGATGGCCCAATAATTAAGGTGCTCCCACTAGTAGAATATATAACAGCAACCAGATATAGAAAATTAGCAATTCGCACAGACAGGATGAAATTAGTAACAACGTGGACGAAATATCAGCACCGAAAATTTCCACGGAAATCTCAATGGACTAAATCTGGACAACCAGAAATTACGAACACCAGATTTCGATGCCGTGTCCCCCCTTGAAACCTAATTTACACAGGGCTACTCTGACAATATCGCTCCTCTGTGGATTTCGCGTAGAAATAGAAAATATTGAACATTATTTTTTGTCATGCCGCAGATATTAAGTCATTAGAAAAAGACTTCTCATTACTCCGCTTTTTAATATAGGCTTAAGCTTAACTGCAGAAATTGTACTAAGTGTCGGGGGCTCAGGGTTAGGGTATGCCCACAGAGACATGTCTTTGATGCGGAGTGTAATTTCATTCAAGCTACTAAGCGGGCACCATTTTAATCTTGACTTCAACAAATATTCGCAAAGTAAATAAAAATGCGTTAAAATGTAACAAATTTATTGGAAATTGTTCTTATCAGGTTAATACGGCAGTCTGGTCTACTAGCGAAATCGCACTGTAATTGTAGCATTTATTTGATGTCTTACCCAGTATTTCCTTTTTGTTTATTCATCTATTTTTTATCATTCAGCATTGTTCAAATGATGTTCTAGATATTAAACTACGGTTTCTTGGCCAATCCCCCAGAGTGGGCATGTGTCATAGTGTTGAACAAACAAACAAACAAACCAAAGTTCAAAGCTACCGTTGGGACATTTGTAACAGTTTCATTTATGTTTATTTGTTGTGTATACATATTTGCTGCGCTGATGTCATTAGCGCGCCTTTGTGTGTAACGTAACTCGTCTTTAGATACCCGGTTAATTAGTCAGTCGAAATCACCGGGATGTTTGTTAAATAAACAATACGCGCATTTAAAAAGGGCGTACAGGTATTTCGTGCATGCTTAACAAAACTGACAAAGGAAAGCGAATAATAAAACGACGTAAAAGCGAGGAGACAAAAGCTGTTTATTTTCTTCTTCACATCCGCGCGATGCCGGCAGTCACTGAAGGCGTTTCTTTTCACACAATGAACACGTGGCGTGGGCAGTCGCAGCCTGTCCTGGAAACAAATGGCACATTTATTACGTCAGCCGGTGAATCACGACGAAGCGACTGTATCTCTTTCGTTGCGCTGCTTGCGGATGGTATTCTGGCTTATTTCCGGAGGTTCATCGGCTTCCCGGTGACAGAGGGGACCCTTCTTGTTCTTGCGAGGTTCCTGGCCATTTTCTTCACGAGGTGTCTGCGCACCGAAGGCTCAAGCGAAAGATGTCGGCACTCTTGTCGAATGTGCAACGCGGTCCCGTTGCACATTTCTTGTGTGTCTCCTTCGAGTGCTCGGCGTCATTGTTCTTACGCTAAAATCGTTTCGGATTGCGAGTAAACCTCGAAGTGCGGACAGCGCGGCCCAGGGTTAGCTTCTCCATCTTGGACAGCAAATCACCGACGGGAAGCGAAGGGTGCGGCGTCAGGAACACAGCATCGTCAGTGATTAGCTGCTTGGTGGCGACATTACAGCGAGCTCTGATCGCTTCCAAGCGTAGCTGCCTGTTCCTGGCGAGGTCAGCCTGGTTGCCAGGCCGCACGGCTTGCCGCTTGAATGTCGCCTTGGAGGCGACGGATCCCGCGATCCTGGACCGGTGGGCCGGCATGTCGTCATCGTCACTGCTGCGCTCATCATCGTCGTCCTCGTCGTCATCCTCGTGGTCCGCTAGTGGTTTCGGATGTCCAACGTCGTAGTTAGCCCACGTAAGAGCAGCGGCAGGTTGGATGGCCGGCGAACGCAGGTAACACTCGGCTGAGTTGTCCTTCAGCGTCTTCTCTCCTTCAGCGCCTCCATAGACGCAGCTGCTGTTCTCCGGGCACGAAAGAATGACGCGAGCTCCCTTGTCCATCGCTTCCACGGGAAAATCGGTCGCTCGATTTGATGGTCCGGCGTCTACGCCATTCCAGTCTTCGCCTGTTGCCTGGTCTCCGAACGAGAAACGGCACTCGAAAGATCCGGCATCGGGAATTGCCAGTGGTTCGAAGCAGTAGTCAGTCATGCACGAAGAAGGGTCGTTGCACTGCGGCATTAGTTCATCATCGCGACGGCCATCTTCGCCTCCTAGAACGGGAGCCTCACTCTGGTCGTAGTGACCAGGCCCAGGCGCTTCTTTCAGCGGCAGCCATGCCGCCGGCTGCCCGGTGGGAAACGGAGCAAGCGACATACTTGATTCTGTGGCTTCCAGAAGCAACGACGAAGCGGAGCCGTCACCGCGAGGGCCTCGGCTAAGAACCTCCGGTTCGCTCCAGCGGTGGTACTTCATACGTGTAGCACGGTTTGGCAGGTTGCAGTAAAGTTTACGCGTTGCGGACGGTGGCCTGGAGCCCATGGTCGAAGGTCTACGGCCAAGGGAAGCAAGAAGCGCTGGGTCTACTTGCGGTGTGGCCGCCTCGTTCGGCGTGACTTCGTCCTTTTCTCTGCATGTTCATACGGCGCTCATGCCACGTTCATTTTCACGAGGCGTGGATCGTGGGACGATACCGAAATGTGATTATGCCAACATTCGACTAAATTATTATTGAAAAGGCGAGAAAGCGTCAGAAAACGAACTATCCAAATTGTAATGCGGCACATTGGTCTGCCAGTTACTTCAACTGTACTGTTGTCATTTGGGGCTTCTGTGTTGTGGCACTCGGACGGGAATGTACGCAGTGCTATAGAGAAATTCATATGGAATCAAACTGTCGTATTGGACACATCAACCACTAAAAATTTTTAAATTGTCATAATGACAATGATTTTTGGTCATTTGCGAGGTTATGCAACATGGTATAGGCTAAAATTGATATTCATTAAAAATAACTCTTCATCCCAACTGACTCTGTAACCTGTATTAGTACTTAAAAATTTTCAGACTATATGATCCGCCCGACTCTTGGCCGATCCCCCTGAATGAGTAGGTGCCAATCATCCCAGGAGCATCATCATCATCATAATATGTTTCTGCGGCAGCAGAATTTGCCGAGGGTTTATCTCGCAGTAAGTGTACACTGGCGGTTCTCTCGGCATTCGAGTACAATTCGTTAGGGGTGCACAGGGATGTCCCAAAGGCGAAATGCTTGACCCAATCCGTCGCCAATGCGCTGACTTATCCAGGGTATTCTCGAAGAGTACGGGACGCTCCAGGTGCGGCGTCTTGATATTGTTAGTCTGGTCGAAGTGGCTCTGTTCGGTTGATAACAATTTACTTAACGTGCCCGACCCTCTCTTCAATTTAATTGTGCCCGATGTTTCTATTGTTAAATGGCATAGATTTCACCCCTTCAGATCTCATTTATGATGGCCGGTAGTTTTCGCGCCGCCGGCTCGCGTTGCGTGACTGCGTGGGTGCAAGACGTAGTCAGAATGCGTCACAAAGATCCTCGCTTTCATCATATTCAACAACGGTGTCCTCAGGAAGAAGCGCCGACTGCCACGCTGTACAGACATGAACTGCTTAGCAAAGTACGCATGAGCTGAATGAGAAAAACAACGACGTTTGAGAAAGCAACGAAAACAACGAGAAGGGCGTGGGGCTAGTGGTCGCTGTTGCTTTTACGGCGACGCAGTCATCACTGCAAAATAAATATTTAAAAAAAATCCACGTATATCCACGAAGTGAATGATGCTGAGTGGGCGAAGCACTGGGGATTGTTCGGTAACCGTGAATATCCCGTGATATTGCCCACTCACGCGTCTAAATGAGTGACAACGCATATGTACAATTATATACAATGCGTTTTATTGGTAATAACTCGTATGTCGTGTTCAGTTGTGCAATCCGTTTTGCGTTCATTATTACTGCTTTGTGGTCCGTGAAATGTAGAGCCACTGGTTCTTCGATCGGATCTAGCTTGAAGTTGGCAAAGACGAGGTCGCGCAGCGTCGCGCCCGAGAACACTCTATTTTGGGACCATGTGCGCTACGCGCGGTTTGTAGACGGTTTTGAGCATGTTTTCGCCTGTTAATCTATGCGCTTGTTTTCGAGTAGGTTTCGAGCGGTGCCGCGCCGAGTACGGTCTATTTTGCTCACTCTGTAGTAGAGGTGTGCGCGGCCGCTGCCGCCTGTTTTTGGTCACGCCGCTCGCGCCGCCACCGAAGTCCCAAGAGAGATCACCCCGCCGCCGCCGCCGCCGCCGAGCAATAATTGCGGCGCGCCGCCCTTAGTCTTTTCTTTTATATTCAAATGAAGAATCTGGAAATAAAATAGAGCACTTCGCCGTAGGAACTCTTCTCGATATGTCCATGTAAAGAACTGTCCATTTCAGCGGCCGCTGAATAGCGCGGGTGCTCGGCGACAAGCGCGGCCCCTGTTTCCGGTTCTTGTTCTGCAGCGCCATCATGACATCACGAAGCTTTCAAGCACTCTCCACACAAATGATAGGGACGGAATGCGTTTCAATGCAACAAACGCAGCCCTCAGAGATCCGATTTTCGGGGCAAATGTCTTTTGATTGTGTTAGCCATCGACTTCGGTTTAATGCGGCCGCTCGTCTTACGCAGCTGTAAGGTCGGTACATATTCCCTGCATCGTTCTCAAACACCTCGGACACTTTGATATGCCGCGAGACCTAAACAGGCAAGATGAAACATGCTTGCACCGCATCAGACTGAACGTCGCATACACCAACTACTTCAGGAGCAAGATTAAGCTGTCGGACTCACCAATGTGCCTCCAATGCAACGTCCAAGAAGATCTACATCATGTTCTTTGTGAATGCAAGCGATACGCATCAGAGAGACAGTCTCTGAAGGCAGCCTTGCATCTTCAGCGGAGATCGTGCTTAGAGTTGCGACATGTTCTGGGCCCATGGCAAAGGAGCACCTGTGCGCTACGTGCCACGAAAGCGCTGTTGAATTTCTTGCGGGCCACGAGTCTGAACGAAACTTTGTAAACTTGTGTGACTGTATGTGTTATGTGGTTATCACTGTATATATCGGACACATTCACATGCAAATTCAGACTTGAAAAGTTCCTGTTTCTGTGCATTTCGTCCACTCTCTTCTTACGCTAGGAATGTGCTGGCGGATTCGGTGCGGCGACGTGGTCAATAGCGAGGTGACATCGCGGCTCACCGCTTTTTCGAATCACATAATGCGCACTGCCGAAATGGACTGCGGACATCTCCTTTGGATGAACGCATCGAGAATAGCTCCCCAGAAGTTGTAGTATCTTTTTCTACTCCAGAAATACCACGAGTATTGCCTGACCTTAACGCTTGCCGCGTCCTCCAGCCTTAAAGGGCGACGATCCAACTCGCTAGATAGCATATTCTTGTAGTCTAGCACCTAGTACACTGTGCATAAATAATATATATATATATATATATATATATATATATATATATATATATATATATATATATATATTCTGTGTGTGTCAAAAACTGCGTACTACAATGTAGGAAACAAAACAAATATTTATTTTACCCTGACAGTTTCGGCTGGAGGTCCAGCCTTCCTCAGAGGATGTAAGTGGAATGTAATGAAACGGCCATGGCCGATCCCGCTGCACAAGGAGGGCCGCCCACCCAGTTTGGGGGCCAGAGGATACTTTCAACAAGAGCAAAAAAGAGAGAAAAAATAGAAAAAGAAAGAGAGAACTGACGAAGGAAGCAACAGTGACAAAACGAGGGAGGGAAAGAACAGCGGGAGGAGAGGCGGAGAGTACGGCAGATACAAAGCGGCGTGAGCAAGGCACGAAGGAAAAGGGGAAAAGACAAATGTCGCTTCTACACATCACACACACGGCGTACAAGTTCAGATGGCTCGGCGGTTAACTCGCGGCGCCGGGCTGTGTACACACATACGACCCGCTCCAGCTGTGGGAAGACTCTGGCTACGATACAAGGCTAAAAGTGCGCCCTCCCCCCTCCCTCTTTTTCGAAAAAAAAAAACAGGAAAAAAAAGAGAAAAGAAAGAGGGGACCCGGCTGATACATGTGGTAACTATTGGGTCTGTTTTCACGCGCTCGATCGTTTCCTTAGCGTCCCGTGCGTCTGAACTAACGTGTGTATAAACAAATACATTAATTAATTAATTCCCTTTCTGGGCGCTACGATTGGTCACGGAGGCACGTCAGTCGCCCAGGGCTCTCGTTGATTCCGTGGGAGAGTGATTTGAATTTGTTTATAAAATATGACTCCCGCTGTTCGCGCTCCCGTGTGTTCTGGAAGCCGGATTGTACAAGTGTAACACCTATGTGCTCGAAAGAGTGACCAGGCAGATTAATGTGTTTCTCCAAACACATTATTCTAATGAATAATGTGTTTGAAATAAATACAGAATAATGAGAATGGCAAACTTAGAATATAGGTGAGCTACAGCTAGTTGGTAGGTATTCAGGTTAAGAAGACATGACGTGAAAACACGGACATAAGAGAAAAGTCGAGAGAGTGAACAGCTTTCTCTCACGTAGACCACTACTCGCACTTGATTTATAGGTATGGCTTCTTACGTGGAACTGTGCAGATAACTATTTGTGTCTACCTTTGGTTCCGCCGCTGTGTGATTTTTCAGCTGTTAGCGGCGCTTCAGGTGTTTTGACTACTCTCCTGTGTCCGTGTTTGCACGCCCTGTTTTTATAAAGGGCCCCTAACAGCCTGAAAATACAACGAAAAACAAAACCAACGAGCGCGTTATTCTCTCTTTGCGTTTCATGTATTTTGGTGCACTTCGTGATGCCAGAACAGTGATTCACGTGACATTATCAAGGGACATACTCTCGACTGGTTCATATACGAGAAATAACAGTTGTGAATTGTCTCCCATACTGCTTTGCTATGGAGCCGCCCACCCGGTCTTCCTTCTCTCGCACAGCTATCGTGCGCGATTAACTGATTTCGCATCATTTTGTGAGTTTGCTACCGCGGATGCAGAGATAACACACTGTAGCTGACAAGAGCGAAATCATGATAGGTTCAACGCTTAGTGCTGACATTGTACGCGTGCTTTATGAAGAAATATGTGGCGAGGAGACGTCCCCTGTAAGAAGGGTATTGAAGGCGAAAACGAAACCAATGGAAAAGGCGCCGGAATATATGATTCTTCCAACGGACGCACTATTTACAGCGGAGACGATGCAGCTTTCCAGGAAAAGGCGAGCACGCTTCCACGGTTTTTTGCATACTTTTTATTGCGTTAGCAATTGTATGGACACTCAGGACAGGTTTTCACCGTCGCCGTCATATTCCGCATAAACCCTAAATCGATAACATCGCTGCGCGCATTCCATGTTCTACCCGCGAGTAAAAGCTCGCGAGCGTTGGCAAGGAACATGGCTAAAGCAGGGATGAAACAAGCTGGCCATCTCCATCACACGGAATAACATCAACTCGCGTGCGAGGCCTGCCGTTGATTGCTCCTCAAACAGAAGGAAATGCCCCGCCCGTCATTTTCTGGGCGAAGGAGCAGGAAAGGATGTCTGGAGAGAGGGACTGCGTAACTCGAGCAGCAACTGTGAACTTTGACTATAAGGACGCGGTTGAGAGCGCTGGCACGCGCGCTATTTGGTTTGGTTTCGTTTGCTTTATTCAAGGCAAAATTGAACAAGATTGCCTTGGGGGACACGACTAAAGGCTGAGTAAATGCCTGACTAAGTCGTGCCGCCCTGGCAGCAAAGTAGAAACATATCATAAGTACAGTACGCAGAAAATTACAACATCACGTGTTAGCTTACACGGGTACCATAGTCGAACAGAACTACCAGAAGTATGACTAAAAGCATAGAAATATAAACAGAATCCTTATTCGGCAGACATCCCTCAGCGAACGGCTCGTATACCTTCTACGCGCTGCGAGCGCTGTGATCTCACTGCTTCGCGCTCGGGCCACTGATACGACAAACTGGCCGAAAACCGCTTCTATCCCGTGAGCGGCCGTACTGCCATACACCAGCGTTTTTTAGAGTTAAGTGAGATCGGAGCAAAAAGAGTTAGCTGCTAGCCCTCGTTCATGTAACATTACGGCGTGTACTTATCGCATTCACTTCTTCGCCCTCCCCCCCTTCACAACCCCTCCCCTCCCCACGCGCCGCGCCGCCGCCGGTCCGATGAACCCCGCGCCGTTCACGCGCCGCCGCCAGAGGTGGAAACACCGGCGCGCCGCCGCCGCCGGTGATTTTGGGTCCAGCGCACATGTCTACTCTGTAGGCAATTTGTGCACAGCTGTTTTGTACCTGCGTTTCGAATGTAGACAAATTGTGAGCTCTTAAGGTGCTTCGCCCCTAAAAACATAGAAGACAGGACAGAGCGCTAGACTTCGACTGACATGTTTAGTAAATCAAATACAAGCAAGGGGGTCGCTATTTGCGCAGATAAAAGTGCGAATAAAGGTGCAAACAAGCCAGTGAACAAGTGAAGAAAACACGGGCAGAAATCTGCCTGAAGCTCTCGATTCGAAGCATTCTCTCAAGATATGCAACTTCTTTCCTTGTGGCAAAAAGGACAAAAATAATAAATGAGATGGCGAATTTATCACCAACTTTCAATACGCAAAAAAAAAAGATAAAATAATTCAAACACTTACAGATCATTGCCTTCTGAGCACTTGGAGCACGCATGAATTACCAAAACACGCAGAGCATTTATATTTGCTGCAGTGGTCAGGCATGTGCATACCCGCCGTGGCTTAGCAGCGTAGCAGCTACATATAATGTGGCGGTGCTAAGCACAATGGTACGGGTTTGATCTGGCCATAGCATTCGCATTTTTGTGATGGCGAAGTGTAAAGACGCCCGCGTACTTAGACTTAGGTACACGTTAATTAAGGAACGACAGCTGGGCAAATTTAATCGACCCACAATGGCTCGCCTTAAGATAATATCTTAATTTTGGAAGGTAAGACTCCGGAATATAAGTTCATCTCATTATCAATGTGGACAGATATAGCTTGACTGCTGTAGCTACCCACTAACTCTCTCCAATGTCATTTGCTTGAGGTTTGGACTGTATGTGATTACCCAATTGAAAATGTACTATTGTGAATCACCCCACTCTTGCCATTACAAAAAAAGTGGAGTGCTGCATTGTGTAGGTGTAATTCTACAGCATTTTGTTCATCAAACGGCATATCCTTCAATAATAATAGTTAATGAGAACTAACAGACAATAATGCCAAGGAAAGTATACAGGATGTTTTTTGTCGTAATTATGATATCAATGGAAATACAGTAAAGTAGACGAAAAGATAACTTGCCGCCGGCAGGGACCAAACCACCAACCTTCGAATAACGCGTCCGATGCTCTAGCAATTGAAATACAGCGGTCATCCCCCCATTGAGTGTATCTGTGCATTTAAACCTAGGATCGGCGCTGACTAACGCTCCCAGGTTTAAATGCTAAGATATACCAAATGAAGCAGATGGGGGGGATGACCGCCGCTTTTGAGACGTAAAAGTTTTGAGACGTAAAACCGCAGTTTTTCCGCTGCGTAAAAAAGGTCTACCTCTCCGTCCACGTTTCAGTGATGTCAGCGCTTTAGAAGATGATTTTGTGTTTTGGTTAAACGTGATTGCAATGGTGACAAGTACTGCAAGCCATGAACGGTAAAGATATTTTTGCTGCACACAAACGATATGCAATGCTTTTCTGCTGCTTCTGGCTGGGTACTGTAACTGTTTTGCTAGCAGATCAGTCGATACAGAGAACAGTTTTTATTGCGTAATACATTACTGCACGTGAGAAGCATCATTTTAAAGATATTAACAACGTTGCTAGTTGGGCGAGTTGGAACATGTCATTCGTAATGGTAATGAGCTCAAACGCTAGACAAAAGCCGAGCGAGAGGACAAGGACGTAGCGCATTCTTCCAAATATAATTTATTCGAAAAGCGCACACATATATATACGCAGAGGAAACGCACCAAGCCAAAAAAAGGAAGAAAGAAAACCGGGGGTGAACAACAAGAAAACGCAAAAAAGTGCCACGCTAGGAAAATAAAGTCACAGTTTCGCCGCAAGGGCAAAGTAATGAATGCGATAGCAAGAAAAGCGGCCCGTGATGGACGCGCTGCTACGCTGCATAAACATCTGCCCCCCCCCCCTCCCCCTTCCCGGCAGCAACTGTACTCGCGGAAAACTTTTCTTGGCAATGAAGCGAAGGCTACAGAGCCACAATGCACGTATCCTACCGCTAATGAATGTGGTCCCACAATTGCGTCAGTATTTTCTGCGTGAAATATATAAAATACTCCTTCATTTTCTACATGTAGCATTTTGAGACGGAAAGCAGCGCACACAAGCGAGATATTTGTATTTCTTTAACTTTATACGTTGTCACTTTGCGTTTTTGCGTGCGTGAAAAAGTCGCGACTTTTGCCCGTACCTTAGACGCTAAGCATCGTTTGCGTCGAAATGCAACGCTAGCCATCACTTTCCACGGCGTTACGAGAGGTGCGCCAAACCGGACTATTTCTCGTAGCAGTACATGTGCAGACGCTCCGCCCCCTAGCTTTCCCTTCGTTGCCAAGAAAAGTTGTCCACGTGTATACCGCGCGAGCAGACAGCGGAAGGGCAAGGTCATCCCTGCGCAAATATTAGAAGCTAGCGAACTGGCCCATGACTTTTAAATGCGCCAGTTGCGCTCCTCGTGCCACCTCGCTGGTAATGAAGAAACGCTTATAAGCGCCTGCCGTCTCTTAGTCCTGCCAGTGGTAAAGGGTGTGTATATAACGCTCGCCGTTAGCTACCTGAAGGATCTGCTCTTTGTGGCGTAATGGTTAGCGCCATGCGCTGCGGAGCGAGAGGTTGCTGGTTCCATTCCGTGCTTCGGAAGCACTTTTCTGAATTATTTTTATTTGGGACTTTTATGTATATATACATACTTATACATATACGGTCATGACGGCGGCGACGGGGACGGCAAAAACCAGGCGAGATTGTCCATATAATTGCTATCGCAATAAAAAATCGGCAGATCCAACGACTGTGGGAACCGATTTCATGCGAAGCAGGCAGCCAGTAGTTCTATGCTGCATTTTTTTTTCGCTTTGAGCCAAGTGTTACGAAGTCGATCGACGTACTTTTGTAAATGGAGGAGTTGCGTGTACATCCTGGGCTTACGAAGTACGCCGGCTACACTACGTTTAAAGGGTAACTTATGGTCAGCTTATCAGCACTCACGTTAGAGCACAAATGTTTGTGTTATCGAAACGAAGTGCACGCTACGGTGCGATGATGTGAATATCATACGTAACTTTTGTCAGCGTATTCCGCCGGGGTCGAGCAAAGCTTGAATATTGCTTGCTGAATCATAGGAATAAAAATGTAATGTTTATTAGACTGCTATAAAAGCGGGGCCAATACTGAAACCACAGCTGACGTTAACGCGACATGACGCCTGTATCACAGGAGTACGTATGTAGTGATCATTGTTTTGTTATAAGATTAGATAGCCAGCGCTACAACCACAATTGACGTTGCACCGACATTACGCCTGCATGGGGTCTTTTTCCAACGCAGTCTTTTGACCTGGCGTGGCTCTGTGGTAGAATGCCTGTCTGCCACGCAGAATGCTTGGGTTCGATTCCTGCTAGGATTATAATTTTTATTATTCATCGGGTCAACGCTGCCGATGTCGGTTTCTGTTAACGCTCTCGCATTTGAATTTTCAAATGTCTGCTCTAGCCGTTCCTGGGTAGACATAAACTGTCAATCACCTGTGGCGCATACCCGTATACCGCGGCCCGCGGTAAAGGGGTATGTGCCACACGTGTCTGGAGGAAAGGGTTTGACGACGTACGCGACAGGATTTTCACGTTATTCTTTTCATGACCAGACAGTCACATTCGTCACATCATCTTACCCTCCCATGCCAATTTTGGTCTATACTAAGTTAAGGAGGTGAACACGAAAGCACCCAGACGTAGGCGGCGAGATAGATAGATAGATAGATAGATAGATAGATAGATAGATAGATAGATAGATAGATAGATAGATAGATAGATAGATAGATAGATAGATAGATAGATAGATAGATAGATAGATAGATAGATAGATAGATAGATAGATAGATAGATAGAAACGCTCAAAATGCCTTGGGTTCGCTAAGAAATGCTTCACATTTAAAATTTGGGGAGAGGCGAAGCATGTAGGGAAGGGTGTTCCAGCTCCACTAACGTGAAACCTGTGGAGGGGCGAAGCATGCAGTGTGCGCCGGTGTTTCCCACTGCAAACTCACTGCTAATGGGCAATGAGAGACAGAAGAAAGATGAAACACAGATACCCGCTGTCCGCCTTTAGTTAACGTGCACGCTGCGAATCTTTATTGTTCAACTAGACACAACAGAAATCTCCCAGCGGCACTACATTGCAGGTCAAGATACAGCGCCTATATATATGGGGTGGCCGGTGAACGGATGTGCAGCGCGAGCGGTCGGTTTTTTCATCAACTCGCAAGCAGATCCTGCCTGCGTCGGCGTCGTCTCTCGCGGGCGACGGCGCATTCCAGTTCTTCGCGAGCTGGTAGTTCAGCGTTCATCGCAGAAAGAGCGTTTCCATAGTTCGCTCTTTCTCGCCGTTCGCTCTCTCTCGCCACACGGCGAGCGCTGAGGCGGTGGCTCCCTCTCTTGCGCTCAAGCAAATGTACAGGACACGATGATGCAAGAAAGCAAATGGGTCACGACGATGCGCGTGGCGACTGCAGACAACGATGCACCGCCGACAAGCCGAGACCCTAAGCTGCTTCGCCCCTAAAAAAGATCGACGTCTTTGCCAGGTGCGTCTTTGCTAGATGCGCCTGCGCGAGAATTCAGTTCTTGATATATTATTCGCAGAAAATATATGCGTGAGCTTGCTATTTACGTTTGCCTTCAACGCTCGAGCTGGAGCAGCCGACGGCTGAACAGTCGACTATGGTTTCGCTAGGCGAATACCGCGTGCGAGAATGCCGGACAATCAGAGGCCTATGGCGGAGCGGTTCGCTGTCTGCTTGTCTCGAACCAGAAACCGGCAGCAGACGACGCATCCCAAAATCCCTCGCTATTTTGCCGGTCACCTACCTATTGATAGAGCACCGGACGCGTTATTCGAAGGTTGCAGGTTCGTTCCCTGCCGGGGGCAAATAATCTTTTCGTCCACTTTACTTTCTTCACATTTATATCATAATTACAACAGATACCATCCACTATACTCTCCTTGGCATTATTGTCTGTTATTTTTCATTATTATTGTGTCTAACAAAGAAAAACTAGCCCTCAAAATTTTCCTTCAGTCATTAGTTGAGGTGTAACATCCCAAAACCACGATATGATTATGAGGGACGCCGTAGTGGAGGGCTCCGGAAATTTCGGCCACCTGGGGTCCTTTAACGTGCACCTAAATCTAAGCACACGGGCCTCAAGCATTCTCGCCTCCATCGAAATGCGGCAGCTGCGACCTGGATTCGATCCGTGACCTGCGGGCCAACAGTCTAACACCATAACCGTGACGGGTGCATATCCTTCAAGAGAGAGAGAGAGAATATATTTAGAGAAAGGCAGAGAGGTCGGCCTGAGCTATTAGTTTGCTCTGGCCTGCTACTCAATATGAAAGCTCTGCTACAGTGGTGCTGAAAAAAAAATCGCAACACGGACACACTTGATAGGCGTGTTAATTCAGCAATCGACACCTTGTGTACTGCTTTATGAAAGTAAACAACCGTAGCCAAACATACACTCTGTGAATGTATGGCATACTTAGAATGCTTTTATTGCGAGTCGACTTCTTCTACATCTAGCAGTTTGACGATCAGTTATTATCTCCTCGATGAGGCCCTCAGTGACAGGTACTAAAGTCACTAAAGTGTCTTCCGGATAGCCAGTGCTATCCGAACGGGACACTGACTCTATGGGATTCAGCTTAGTCCTCTAGTTCAACCAACTCTTGGAAAACAACCGCTAGCAGCAGTGATATGGGACGCGCCGGCCAGGATACGTTGCCGTACTGACATGGCGCGAGCGGTTGGCGAATGCGAAACCGCGGAGAGCCGAGAGCGTAGAGCACAGGGAAGAGCATAAGAAGAAAGAAAAATGGGATGTGCACATGGCTTTTCTTTTGTTTGTAATTTCTTTTAACAGCGAAATTGTTTAGCAAATCATTACTTGTGTGTCGATTCAGAAAACTATCATCATCATAAACGGGTGTGTGCCACAGAAATTGGGTAAATTCCACTATTCACCACTGCTACAATAAAAATAGAGGAGGCAACAGTTAATCCAACAAATGGCTACGAAGAGACGGCAGCGAGCCGAAGATCCTGAGTACTTACAGCAAGACAATACTGGGGAACGGGAAAGGCGATGGCAGTGGCGAGAAGACTCCGAAGCGATGGAAGGCCTACTTCGACGTGCCCGTAGATCTGTGAGAGGTTCGAACGCATTGGTTTCAGCGCGAGTTTCTGTCTCTGGAGTTTGGATATCCGTGCCGTGACTGTCACTGTCTGTGGTTTAACTCGAACCTCTCTGCGCTGAGACACAACGTAGAAACAACCTAGCATCACCTAGCTAAAGCCTAGAAACAAGCTAACCTCGAAGCAACCAGATTAGTCTTCAGAACAGTCCAGTTTCGCTGTTTCAAGCCTTGCGCGGCTTAGTACAACCTTTGCCTTCAACTTCAACTTCAACTTGAATTTCTCGCATGGGAGAGCATCACTTTACTTAAGCTCAACGAGATGACACTCCATGTCGTGCATCTGTGACGCACGGTGTGTTTGAAAATGGCGTTTCTCAGCAAATGTCAACTCTTTCGTCCTCGCGGGGAGTAATTACATTTTTATTGAGGTTCTCGTGGTTTCTTCTTACCCAGTATGTGTGACAAGACTACTGAAGGGTCTCCAATCAAGTCGTAATCAATTTTTATGCATAATCTGTGTTCTGAATTGCGGTTAACAGCTGTTTAAATTGCATGACCTCGATCGGGGACTGTGGTTCTTAAGGCCACACTATCACTGACAGGGAAGCGCCTGACTGAAGAATAAAATACGTTAACGAAAGTTGCGTGTGATACTCACATCATCGCACCGTAAAGTGCACTTCGTTTCGATAACACAGAGGTATGTGATCTAACGTGAGTGCTGACATTACGTCAGACCATAAGTTACCCTTTAAACGCCAGTGTTGTCGGCGTGCCTGGTAAGCCCACGATGGGCACACAATTACTACACACACAAAAACACGTCGATCCATCTCGTAACGCTTTGCTCAAAGCCAAAAAATGCAACATGGAACTACTCGCTTACTGCTTCGCATGAAACCGATTCCCACAAGGCATGGGATCTGCCGAATTATTTGGTTACTGCATGTTGTAATGGGTGGATGAAATGTAACAGCAAGCAATGGTCTCGGAAACTCAGACTTGGCCTGAACTAAATGGTCAAAGCGAACACTGCAACATCCTTAATTGAAGCGTCAGCCGCGGTGTCCAGCAGACAACGTAAAGGAGGAGGAAGAGAAGAAAACGAAAGAGAAGAAAGGCCAGTCTCTTTAAGGCGACAAACAAACAAACAAGGCCGCCTGGCCGACATAGGCGCAAGGTCACTCTGTTACCCCCTGACAACGCGAGGTATGACATGCCAGGACACTTCCCTAAGCCCCCTAAGCTTGGATGGAATAGGAAACGCAGAATAACAGAGTGTGGAAATAAATCCGGAGTGAACTCCTCAAAACGTGGTGTTTTCCTTGTGGGGGTGCTATGTCACCCCTGTAGGGGCGACTGCCGTAGCTTGGGCGCGGCCGCTGTGTTTTGGAATGCACGTGCTTGGCGTAAAGGCTCATTCACACCGGCGACTAGCAATGGTCGCGCGACCGTTTGCGACTGGAAGTCAAAAAGCGACTCAAAGCGACCGATGTTCACACCTGCGTGCGACTTATAACCGTCGCCATATAGAATTCACGTCTGCTCGTATGCAGCTTGCATTGCCGTTGCCCCGTAAAATAGGCTGACGTCCTGTTCCTGCGCATCTGATTGGTTCAGAGGTTTGCGACTGCAATCGCGCGACTGAAAAATCGAGCAGCGAGCGACTGAGCCAAAGCAGTCGCTTTGCGACCAAAACGGCCATTTGCGACCGTTTGCGACCAGTCGCTTTGCGACTAACTTAGTCGCGCGACCGTTGCTAGTCGCCGGTGTGAACCAGCCTTAAGTGGACACGTTCGTCCAAGGTCAGTGATGCGCTGGCGCTGTAATCTGAGTTTAGCGCGGTGGCGCCGGCATCGCCGCCGCGAATTTAGGCCGGCGCATAGAAACAGCAGTGAATCTCTCTTTTGGGGTGTGTGGGCGCGCGCGGATGGACGACGGCCGCGGGGTCCGTGGGGGTCGGTACCGCGGCTCGCTTCCCTCGGGCCCTCGTGGTGAGTCGTGCATCTGCGGCGCCGCCTTCGCATTTGTATTGTATTATGTTGTCTTATTTTATGTCTTATCTATGTCTTATGTTATATTGTATTGTATGTCTTATACTATCTTGAGTGTGCGTGTTGTTTCCCAGTATTCAATGTCAGCGCATAAGTTTAGCGTGTATGTGTTACTTGTTTACTAATTCGGCCGGCGAGCTCGCCATATATGTAAAGAAGTTTTAATAAACCACCACGTTTGTTGCCCGACCGCGTGAACTGTGTCCGTGTGTTCCGAGGGCGGCGGCGTTATATCGTTATATCGCCATAACAGAAACTGCTTTGTGGATTTCCACACCTGTTACTACCCAGAGGCCCCGTTTGGGGACAGCCAAATTTTGCGTTTCTTTTCGTTGTTCATCAGAAATAAATTTTTCCCGTTTTCGGGTATGTTCAAGAGCGAAATAAAGAATTGTGAAATAAATTGACCACAAATTTTCTTCTTGGGACTGCAAAGGTTATGAAAGGTGTTAATGTGCCGAAAAGGTGAGGAGGCAAAAGACAAGCGTAAGGTTGGTTTGTGAATGTGGGCCTAAGTTCAGGTGCGGCTGCCAACAAATGAGGACGTGCCACCCTCCAGAAAACGCACTGCTGGTCCGTTTTCCATGATGTAGACGCCTTTCTTTTCCCGTCTAAGGACAGCGGCCGGTGCCGAACAAACCGTGACTTGCCTCCCTCCAGGAATGCGCTGGTGGTACGCGGTACCTCGAATCATGTGCCTTTTCCTGCGCGTCTAAATTCAGGGACCAGTACCAAAAAGCCGTGACGTGCCGCTTTCTGGAGGTGCACTGGTGGTTCCTCGATGTGGACGTCTTTCACTGCCTGTCATCAGGGGCTGGTGCTGTCACACAGCCGTTAATGGGCAGGCAGCCGCCGGGCAGATTCCAAGTGCTCACGTAGCAACCCCCCGAAACTCACCACGAAAGCACGGACAATTTAAGAGTAGGTCCTCTTAGCGCGCCAGCGAGCGCTGGTTTTGGTCCAAAGACTGAGTTAGAGCCAAGCATTGATAACACAAGCCAAATATATTCTCAGTTAAGGCAGTAGGACATCTCACATACATGCACACTTGCTGATTAACTGAATACAGCTGCGTTTTGACAACAATGGGTGGACAAATATTTAATTGTGCTCACATACAAGCATTCTAGAATATTCAAGACTACTTAAAGTCCTTTCATATTCACCGGCTTGACGAGTCCCTCCCCGTTGGCACGTAGCAAGGGGGGGGGGGGGGGGGCTAGAGGCCCGGGCCTTCTCCAAAATTCTTATGGTATGGGGGTGTTTTGCCGAAAATAAATAATGAAAAGAGGTGTATTTTTAAAATAGTCAAAGCCGTCAGCAAGTGCCTCCCCTCCCCCTGCATTTGGCCGCCGGTTCCCCTTCGGCCGTCGGTGATCACACGCATGTCTCCTCTCGGCGACACTGTCTTAAAAACTCTTTACTGCTCGCACGGCGTCATCTTTAGCACTTCTTCCAAGGCCAACTGACAGCACTACATCATAACACATCTTCTGAGACCGACCGAACCACACTCTCCTACATCATAACTTCTTCCTGCACTGATCCCCCGAACTACCGTCGCCGCGCGCTTATATTGGTTTGCACCCGGGCTCGCGAATCTTCGCCACTTCTCGTCTGCTCACAGCGCTGTGGAGGCTCAGGAAAGAGCTAGTTGCTTCTCGCCCTTCGTCTGTGGCGGCGGGCGCGCCCGTGGTAGCCGCGTTGATTGCTAGAATTCTCCCGATCTTGCGTGGGAGCTAGGCTGCCTCAGCGGGCGCCTTCTTTGGAGGGGTGAGGAGGGTGCGCTTTGGAGAAGCAACCGTTGCTGGCCCGGCGTCTGTTGGCGCCGTGATTTGACGCGCTTTTGAATGCAATTTAAGCGCTCGTTTGAGACAGGTGCCAAACGAACCGTGACTTGAAACCTTCCAGAGATGCACTGGTAGTTGATGGTACCTCGAATCGTGTGCCTTCCTTTGCCCGTCTAAGTTCAGGGACTGGTACCAAACAAACGTTGACACGTATATATATATATATATATATATATATATATATATATATATATATATATATATATATATATATATATATATATATATATATATATATATATATATATATATATATATATATATATATATATATATATATATATATATATATATATATATATATATATATATATATATATATATATATATATATATATATATATATATATATATATATATATATACGTAGAAGAAGGCGACAGACCTTCGAAATACACCGCAATTTTACTAACGTTTCGGCTGGTGAGCCGGTCTTCGGGAGAGTCCTCCCACATGTCGAAACGTTAAAGTTTTGTTTTGTTTTGTCAATTAGGGAAACTGCCTCAGTTTCTTCTTCTTCAACTGCATATTCCACAAGCTCCCAGATCAACAGCAGTAAATAGCGGCATCGTCGAGACAATGTGATTAAATATGAATAAGCTGTCATGCAAACCCGTCGTCACCTTCCAAATACAGACCCCATTGCACAGGTGACGCGTTATATACCGATCGCTCGTCTGTCAGTGCTTCAAAAGTGCACTGCAGCTGCCATGTCGAAGTCACGGCGGCTCCTCTTATTCTGCCTACCGGCGTATGTACGAGCGCAGCTAGTCTCGTTACTCCATTTTTTCGCAGAAACAGCACTTCCCCTACTCCATCCCCCGTCCATCTATTTACAGATTGTGCTCTGCCCCGCAGTTCACCCCACGCCTTGCTTCTTTGACGGCCCCGTTGCATCAAGTGGTTCGCCGAACCTTCGTCCTTCTTGTTACGCATATATGTACATGCTGTACTATACCTCAGAAGGCGCGAGTTGCGAGTGCGCTTGGAGAGAGTCTCCGCGCAATGTTCTTTCGGACCGCCGAATCCAACTGTGTTGCATGCACGGTCTCGCGTCCACACTCACCGCTCCGCCACTTTCCCTTCACCACTGCAGCCCACGCAAAGACAGCGCTAGGACCCGGCGTCGCCTCCCCCAAGACGGGAAGCGGGCGAAAAGGGAAGAGGGGTTAGAGAGTTCGCCGAAGCACGGGACGACTGTGCGCGAGAGAAGCCATGCGTGGATCGCGGGCGAGAACCTGATATATGCAGAAAGCGCCGCCCGAGTGCGCTATGCTGCGCAGCGCCGAACGCGATGAATCCGGTTCCGACGAATTTGCATCATCGCGCGCGGAGCTGAGCTCACGCGTCCCTGCTCGGAGGCGCAATGCGCCGCGGAGGCGGTGGTGGGCACGTGTGCTTTTTCCCGGTGAACGAACGAATAAGAGACAAGAATAAGCGGCAGAGCACTGCTTCGTGCATGTATATGTGGCTCCAATAGCGAACGAGGGGAGACCTTATCGTGGAGAAAAAGGGAGTTCCGCCTCTCTGAAGAGAATAGCGAATAACGGCCTTTCTATTCCGGGCCCCCTCTGCTGCATACCCGCGCATCTTTTGCGGACAAAATCGAGAAGCACCCACGTTTTCTCAACTGTAAGTGACGTGTTCTTCGGTGACGCTTTACCTGTGCCTACCTGTGTGTGTATTCGCGCACATATTTTTGTGTTTATGTGCGCTCTTCGCTTATCTCTTTACGTTGCAGAAGCTTGGCAGAATTGTCTACTTGGTCTATTTGCGTCTATTTTTGTGTTATGTTTTACCACAACACGTATGCGTGCCCCCCTAGGTGGCAGTTGTCAGCCTCTTCCCTCCCTACGTCGTCTATGTCCTTTTGTGTATTCAAATAAACTAATAATAATAATAATAATAATAATAATAATAATAATAATAATAATAATAATAATAACAGAACAGCGCTGACGTCGAAGACTACGTTGATTTTTTTCTCAGGAAAAAAACAACTCGCGCTTGGTTCTTTCCCTCCCGGGGAAGGCTACTCGGCGAAAAACACGGATTCCCGCCGTCTTCTGTAAAAGAGACAAATTCTCCTGCCTCTTACGCACACCTCTCAACTCGCGTGGCTTCCTTCGAAAAAAAAAATGAAAGAAACGAAACAGACGGAAAAGATTCGCGTGCTAGAATCGCATCCGTTCCGAGCGTTAGCGCGAGAGATGGCAGATGAGAGTCTGCGGGAGATGCAGCGCGGAGACAGTCGGAGCAGTCCCATGACATGAAACTCAAAAGGAATATTCCCAGCGTACACGCCAGAGACAATAACGAAATATACGAAGGTTGCAGTAGACGGTCGGGCGAAAGAAGCAAGCGTAGTAAAGAAAGAAGGGGGAGTTCCCGACGCGAGTAGAATTGCTTGCAAATGTGCGCACGCGTGGGGCAACGATGCGTTTCGTTTCGGAGTCAGTGCTGCGAGAAACTGTGGGGATGCCAAATAAGAGCGAAGAAAAAAAGGAAGCCTCGCACGCAGCGTCACGCACTCGTGCAGTGATACACGCGGAGTGGAGCGCATCCTAAGGATGAAGGAGGGTACGCAGAAGAACCGACTCGTTTTTGCCTGCGCACTGCCGCGCCCAGCTGTGCATCATCAGGCTCGCTCGCGAAGAAGACACCCCGCCATCCCGATCTGCCACTGTTTACCCGGGTGCTGCCGCGGTTGCATACTGCGTCCGCGGTGCCCCCCCCCCCCCCCGGTCTCTCGCGGGCTCCTGCCTCAACCCCGGGTTCTTCGGCAGTTTGTCTCTTCCGATTTGCTTATCTTGCACGCGTCGGTTCTTCCTGTTCGCTCTTCGGATGCCACGCGCGACACTCCCTTGGAAGCGGCACGGTCGAGTCTACCAATTCCCCTTCGCTGATGATGAATGGATGGCGGTGAAGAAAAAGATGAACATTCCGGAGAAAGGCTCTTTCGCTCTACCCCGCCTCCTATTCTATTTCTCCTGCGCACAACATAAACATGTACATATATATACATGCGAGTGAGAGACGAAACAAGGTGTTGTCCTATTCACAATCCCCACAAATAGATGGCCGAGAAAGTTCTCGAATCAGTCGCGTGAATAGGACAAGGTCAGGAGAAGAAAAAGAAAGAACGAAGGTGTTATAGGCCAGGAGGTTCCTACGCATTCTTATTATTGAACTGCAGGCAGGGTGGACTAATAATAATACCTGGGGTCAGTGCTGGGCAGTATCGAAGACACATGTATCTTAGATACTCATTGGGTATCTTGTATCTGTATCGCGATACGTCTCGCAAGACGTGTATCAGTATCTGTATTTCCGATACATTGAAGAATGTATCACGTATTTTAAGATACAAGATACTACGATCGTACACCACCGTGCGAAATAATAAACGTTAACAGAACTCCGCTTCTCAAGCTGATACTGCAGCCGCTAAGCCACCAGCATACAACTAAGGGTAGTGACATTATTTCGTCTTTCCGGCAGAGTTATCCAGCGAGGGCAGGTGATGAGCTCTCAGCATCCCTATTGATGGAACAGAATCACGTGGTAGCGCTCGTGTCATCTCGACAGACAAGCGCGTGAACGTGTACGCCCAGCCGACCTTTTGTTTTCTTGTTTTATTGCGACAGCAATTACATGGACAGTCTCGGCTGGTTTTGCCGTAGCCGCCGTCATGCACCATATGTGTATATGCCTATATATATATATATATATATATATATATATATATATTCAGAAATACTTTCCGACGCGCGGAATCGAACGGCTGACCTCTCGCTCCGAAACACGCGGCGTTAGACGGCTAGGCCACGAAGAGTGCCGCCTTTCAGCATGCTAACGGCGAGCTATTTATATCCACCCTTCAATTCAGCGTGCTTTCTCACTCACCAGCGAGAGGGCGTGAAGTGCGTGCGGGGCGCGCTTTAAAGGTCGTTGCCCCGCTCTTGCGAACGCCGATGCTCTTCGCCCTATACAGGGCGTGGTAGCCTTCGTGCGCTTATCTCGAGGAAAGAAGGGGGGCGGGCGGGGGGGAGGGGGTGGAGCGGGGGGTTGTATGTCTTGTTCTCTCTCCGCGATGTCCGCGCTGAGGTCACAGAGCGTACGAAGGTAACTTCGCTCGCTGCAGCGGCCGCGTTTGCGAAAGGAGCGCGCTGTTCAAACAGAAATAAGTAACAACTGCGACATTTAGTTCGCGCTCGTCCTGTGTGTACCTGTTCGTTCCTTTCGAGCGTCCTGCTTTATGTTTCAGCAATGCGCTTCAAGTATCGAGCTGTGACGCATGATAGTTCGCGCTCGTCTTGTGTGCGTTCTTTTCGTGCATCCGTTGGGCTCAAGCGACGTGCTGGCAATTTCGAGCTGCTTTCCGTTCTTCGTGTTACATTCCACTTTGTTGCTATCGCATTCATTGCTTCGCCGTTGCGGCGAAACTGTGACTTTTTTTTCTTTTTATTTGTCTGAGTACCATGGCAGTTGGCTCTTAGCCACTGTCCTGTGCCACGTACTCCAATGTGTGCAGCGTCATTTGCACACATTCTGATGCCGCTGTAGTGTTGTTATCAAATTTTCTCTTGCGTTGTGCTTCGTTACGAGATCTGAAGAATGCAAGAATAGGGTTGCTTTGCGTCTCGTGGCTTTCACACATCGGCGACTTGAAGGAACTCGTGGATGTATGTTTGACTTACATGTAATGAGATTGACTTATTGTAAGCAAGATTCTACCAGCACTAGCATCATCGGTACCGGTACTGGATCTAACAGAACAAGCTTTCAGCTAACAGAAGCTATCTTGGCGTACGTCTCTTTTTCTTTTATTCAATGAGTTTTTAAATCATAATTTGATTGTTAGCACACGTTCGTTCTAAGCTGTCCTTCTTTGCCATCCCATACATGATCTATGTCTCTGTATTGTTTTTTTTTTTCTGGTCTGCTTGCTGCAATATGTCTTTCACGTGCTGGCAACGTAAACTCTCTGCTTTATTTTTACATTTAACTGTCTGCGTCGTTTCTGCTACTGTTTGCGTATATATATATATATATATATATATATATATATATATATATATATATATATATATATATATATATATATATTGCACATGAGTGTACTGTTATGTCAAGTCGATGTTGAGAACAGATACATAATAATCTGCGCGTGCCTGGAGTATGCAGTAACAGAGATTCTGCTTACTACTTGGTGATATAGCGAAATTCAATTTCCGTTATAATAACGTAAATTGTTAGGAGTCATCTTAATGATATTGGCAAAGCAATAGGGGCAACATTTTTCCACCAAATGCTCCGTTTTTCTCATGAGCGTCCCAAATAGCCGTTTTGCGCTATTCTCCATATGCACTGATTTTTCTCTGGTCTATGGGAACAATGTGAATCCAGAGCCACTCTGGAGCATATGTTATGGGAATGCCGAGAGATTAGTCACAATACCGAGATCGCGGCCTCTAGTGACAGCCTTCGCGCACGCTGGGAAGCCGCGCTGCTCAGCTCCGCCCTCGAGGATCATCTCTGGGCCGTCCAGCGGGCCGAGGAAGCCGCCAGGGTTCAAGGACTCCTGGCCGTCTCCTAGGCGGGGCCATAGGCCCGCCCCAACAACACGCAGGACTCAGAATAAAGTTATTTCCTCCTCCTTCCCTTAAATGCTTACCCACCGCGGGGGTCTAGAGGATGTGGTGCTTGACTGCTGGCCCGAAGGTCGCGCCGGCCGCATTTGAATGGAGGCAAACTGCTAGGGGCCCGTGTGCTTATATTTAGGTTTTAGAAACCCAGGAGGTTGAAATTTCCGCAGCTCTCCACTACGGTGTCTCTCACAATCATATCGTGATTTTGGGACGTAAAATGAAACAATTATTATTAGCACTTGGGGGTGCCGCTATACTTATTCATTGTTTGACACGAAACCGCTATAAGTGGCAATATAGTGCGATTAGCGGCGGTGTCCTGCGGCGCTTTGTGCAACTATACAATACGTCTGAGATATTTCTCGGCTGCACATGTTCTCTCGTAGAAGAAATATTGTTAAAGGATTGCGCATTATTGAGTACGTCGCCAACGAAGGCTCTACGCCAGCAAATTAGTAGGATATAAATGTCATTGCAGTTTTATGTCCTCTACGTAAACACGATGCGTCGCAAAGAATGTCGCTACCAGCATTCTTGCTGGTGTACACTTGTCCTTTGATTCGGTATTGCGAAAACCGTAATACGTTTACGGGCAAGGTAGAACTCCACAATGGTGTTTCCACCATCGTGCGGAAGCTTCTCATTGAAGGTCTTGTGATTAGATGGCAACCCGATAGCGCGTCGGCAAGCTGAGGAGCGACTGCCGTCAATTTCACAAGCGACAAGCAAAAACCGCTATTAGCGAAGTATACATAGAGCTGTCATGTTAAGCAGCTAAATCAACGCCAATAGGTTGTTCCGGAATGAAATTATTATATCTTGAGCAAGAAATACAAAACTTTTGAGATACTAACATGTTTTATTCAAATGAAACAAAATTAGCCGCAGTTAATAAATTTTCAAGCCAGCATTTTTGTGCATAGGCGTTTAGTGCTACATTATTGATCGATAACAACAAATTTGCGAATGTATCGAAGTATCTTAAGATACAATTGGAATGTATCATATCGGATACAATCAGTGTTGCGGTATCTTGTATCTGTATCTCAAATACTTCTTGCCTGAGTATCTTGTATCGTATCGCGATACAATTTCAAAGTATCTTTGCCCAGACCTGCCTGGGGTTTAACGTCCCAAAACCGCGATATGATTATGAGAGACGCCGTAGCTGAGGGCTCCGGAAATTTCGACCACCTGGGGTTCTTTAACGTGTACCTAAATCTAAGTCCACTAGTCTCAAAGATTTTCGCCATGCTTTTTTTTTCTAACGCGTTGACGCGGGCTGCTGTTGTTGTTACTGTGTTTACACGTGCCTGCATCGTACATCAGACATCCTATGAAAGGTGGACGAGGACCGAAAGAAGGCGAGGACGGTCTTGGCGAAGGAGTCAGGCCTCGCAACATCAACTTGCGCGATCGTTGAGGTCGCACTTGTGCGGGCACTGCCGTGAATCTCCCAAAAAACATCCCCAACACCTCCGCAGGACCGTGGTTGTGTAATTTGTGGCCTTGATCCATTGCGTCAAAGCGCTTCTTTTGTTACTTTCGCTGCAGTACTTCGGTGTCATGCAAAAAAAGCATACTAAAATTTGGAAGGGGTTACTGTTGTCGCGGGTCATAACGCACCTGGTTCAATAATTAAATACGCGCGTACGGGCCGTATATTTACGAGTGCTGGTATGACTGCCGACATCGAAAAACTTAACTGACAATCATTCAGGGTTCTTCCTGACGTTGCTACGGCCCTGAAAAACAATAAATGAAAATGTACGCCAGCTTTCTTTTGTCGCATGCTAATTTTCCATGCTTTCTGGTGATACCAATTTCGGATGATACGCGTATTTTTGGTGGTCCCGTGAGATTTGTATCACCGAGGTTTCACGGTAGTTAGTTAGTCGCAAAAGTCGGGTTCCTTATCAGCCTCTGAACGGACCCCCATCGTCCATGCTCACTGCTCGTGATTGGACGCAAGTGTCATTGCTATCGCGAATGCTGCAAACAGGGCCGGGAGTCAAAGCCAGTACTTCGGTCCCAGCAGCGAAACGCCACGTCCATTCAGCTACTGCTGCTCGTGCACGGTTGACAAGTTTCAGGAGCACCTTTATTTTTTTACAGCGAAGTTGTATGCCTCTTGTTAGTCTGAAAATTTTGTGGCGTAAGCACAAAACTCCTATAGCGCGCATGTGCCTCAGAAATTGGGCGAATCCCACAAGTCACCACAAACGCTCGCGTGCTCCTCTGCTAGCAGACGCGTGCGCTGCTTGAGTTTTCACCTCGGACTCGGAGGAAGGGCATTCGGAGAGGGGGACAGACTAGTCAACGAACGCAGCGTAGCGAAGGAAAGAGCGAAACGAGCAAGCGCGTGTAACTCCGCTAGCGTTCGCTGTAGACTCGTGCACAACTGCCACGCCACAACTAAATTTCGGCCTCTGGGTAGTTTAGGGGCCCTTTAAGAATTGACGGCATGCGGCATATATTTCTTTGCATTCAGGCACACAACAGAAAGCACAGTATTCGTTACAATAAAGAAAACCGCAAGACAACCATCAAAACCGCATGATGACTGAGAAGGCGCCTGTGAACAATGGGAACACCCTTCCACGCGTTCCCGGTAAAGATTAGGTTGCAGCTGCTTTGCACTTCACACGAGGGCTTCGAATGACGTCAAACAGCCATTTCTTCTCCCCGCATGTGTTTCCCGCTTTCATATATAAAAGGGAGACCCGCCTAGCAACTCATTCAGTTCATTCCGAAACTCCCATTTGTGGACCACGGAAATTAAAAACACCAGAAGAACAGCGTGAATACAATGCTTGAAGAAAGGAACAAATTCGTCTTGCTGAAAATGTATCACGACCTACCACAACGACCACAAAGTGACTATCACTACCATTACTCCAAATTAATAATAAAACATGCCCCTCCGCCCCCCCCCCCCCCCCATCAGCATGTGTGGTGTCTGATACAACTTCGCTGGACATTGACGTTCGCAGGGCGGGATGGCGGCCGATTTTTAAGATGTCGTGTTCTAACTTTTTTTTTCGTTAACTACATCACTGACGCCGCTTTCGATATCATCGCATGAAACAGTCCGCACATAAAAAATAAAGATTGCCATCAATCTGATATAAATTAATTTTTCTGTCTAATCGCTATTACATTCTATTCGACAACAGTAAGAGACACTAAATAGTTGCGCTTGTCCGAGAAAAAGTAAAACCGTTTCATGCACTGCATTAGTGCACAACCTCCTCGGTAACGATTTATTTATTTATTTATTTATTTATTTATTTATTTATTTATTTATTTATTTATTTATTTATTTATTTATTTACTAAAAATACTTTCAGAGCCCGAATGCACTGGTGAAAGGAATCGGGAACACAATAGTTGCTCCTGTACTTTTAAAAAAAGCTACAATGAATCTTGCTCGGCGATTTTGAAATCTTTTTCATCTATTACGCTGGAGATGGATCTGGGAAGGTGGTGCCAGGCGGCGCTTGTCCTAGGAACAAACAAGTCATTGCACAATTTTGTGCGACAAGATGGCAGGCCCACCTTATGGCGATGCTCCGTTCTTGGCGACATGAAACGAGGTGGATGAAACAGGGCGTCCTTCAAATAGGGATTATATTGGTATATCTTGTAAAAAAGATTAAGACGAGATGATTTTCTGCGCAATGAAAGGTCAGGCAAGTTTAGGCAAGTTTATGGGCTTCATGGACGTGACACAGGAGCCGCATTCCCAGGATTTGGGGACATCTGTACGTGGCGTCATCTCTCGGCGGCAGGAATGGCTTTCTGCCTTAACTGAATGGAAAATAGGTGAAAAAAATCATATCTCTTGAAAAAAGCTAGTTATCAAAAACTACTGCGGGTTATATGCAGCCGAGATCCACTGGAACATTTTGGTAAAATTGCAGTATTGCACTACATAGTGTGTGGCTTCCCAGGACAATTGAACACCGCCCATTGGAAACGCATGGGGCCGCTTTGTTAAATATTAAACACTCTGGGAAGCCACGCGGTTTGTAGTACGATACTGTAATTTTACCAGAATGTTCAAATAAGTCTCTGCTGTGGAGAACCGGGAGTCGTTTTTCGTAACTAGCTTTTTTCAAGGGATATGATTTTTTCGCCTATTTCCCATTCAGTTACGGCAGACCACTGCTGTCACCGACGAGAGATGGCGCTACGTGCACATGTCCCCAAATCATGGTCACTTAGGGGCCCGGGCTGTCGCATTCTGTCATAATAATAAAAATAATAATTGCTGGGGTTCAACGTCCTAAAACCACGATATGATTATGAGAGACGCCGCAGTGGAGGGCTCTGGAAATTTCGACCACCTGGGGTTCTTTAACGTGCACCTAAATCTAAGTTCACGGGGCTCTAGTATTTTCGCCTCCAGCAAAAATGCGGCCGCCGCGGCCGGGATTCGATCCCGCGACCTCCGGGTCAGCAGTCGAGCACCTTGTCGTACGCTGTCGTATGCTGTCGTCGCTTGGCGCGTCGCAGGCAAAGCCACGTATAAAAATAGAAAAAAAAGTGGCAGAAAGCAAGAAATCGACAGAGAAAGCAAGGGAAAAAATAGGAAGAACAATAGAAATAAATAGAAATAAATAGAGAAAAAGAGACAGCAAAAAGTGGAAAAGTGAAAAAAAAAAAGAAAAAGAGGAGGAAAGAAAGAGAAAACCGAAGAGAAACAAAGAAGGCTGCCCAGCTCCGCACTTCCTTCACGCTTGGTACCCCTACACTCTAAGAAAAAAAAAAGAGTCAAAAGAGGGTCACGGCCGCGTGACTCTCTTCAGGTGTCCATTTGACCCCTTTTAGAATGTAGATGAGGAGAAAGAGAGTTAGCATATCAGCTGGAGTCACGCGACTCTCCTGAAGCGCGTTTCGATTGGCTTCCGTGATGAAGGCAACGTCGTATACGCCATGCGTATCGCGATTTTGCCGTTCTGGCGCGGTGGCTCGCCTCGCTCGCCGACGGAGCCAGCGGGCTGGCGCCGCGCCTCAGCCTCCTCTCTCAGTCTGCTCGGTATTTTGGAATGCGTTGCGTCGGTTGCGCGGGTTGCGTCAGTTGCCTTTCGTGCAGTTTTGTGTTCGAGCAAAAATGCGCATCTTCGGTGGCGTTTACGCCAGGCTCAGTGCTCGAAGTCACGCTTGGAGGGCGGAATATTCATGGAGCTGCGGATACGGACAACGGGCGCCCGTTAACGGTCAGTGTACTGCTTTCGTAGGTACTAATTATACAGCTTTAGCTGGGCGGCTGCAGCAGCTCTGCGGAAGTTACCTGCCAGCTATTTCCAACAGCAGCCTGCGTCCGCGGGGCTGTTGCGGATGCCCAATTAAAGCTGTCAGTGAACGGGTTGACACCGTTATACGCATTGCTGTACAAACTGCCATAAAATGAGCGATGCAAACAATTTATCAAGGGTCATTTTTTGCTGATCGCATATTGAGTCTGCACTGCTGAAGGTGCAAGATGTCATTTTGAGATGCGCTTTAGTCTACTTCATAACAACATTTCCATCAACCTTGAGTATGCAGCGTCCTTCCGTGCGTGGGAACGTGAAAAAAAAAAAAAGCCCGTCTACAGAACGCTTAGACGCACTATATATTGTCACGTGGTCG
Organism: Rhipicephalus sanguineus; assembly: GCF_013339695.2. Taxonomy (NCBI): domain Eukaryota; kingdom Metazoa; phylum Arthropoda; class Arachnida; order Ixodida; family Ixodidae; genus Rhipicephalus; species Rhipicephalus sanguineus. Next base: position 56,555,200 of record NC_051176.1, read on the forward strand.
TGACGTCGATGAAGACAGCAGTCGGCGTTTGCAGGATGAAACTGTTTATTTGGCCGAACTTGTGGCCGGAAAATGAGAACTAGCACTACAGCAATACACGCTGTACAAATATAGCGGCGAACAGGGCGTCGTCCGTCGATCAACTGACAAGCGGTCAATCGCGTCGGCTTTTATACAGGCGGTATCGAACTTTCCAGCAATATCGCTGGTGGCGGCGTTATCTCTAGACAAAGCTGGAACGTTCGCGTGCGGGCCGCAATCTTAACAGAACGATCTACTATAGACGTGAAGCTTCTCGAACAATGCTTCGCGGACAGCGTCGAGCGTTGATAACCGTCCCTGCCGGTCAAACCCGAATACATCAAAACAAGACAAGAAGTGGGCGTGGCATTGCCCCCCTCTGAAAAAAGCATCGTCCCGATGCTTGTGAAAGAACATAGAAGAGAGAAAAAAAACAAGTGCATACAAAAATGAATTACAATAACAAAGGAAGAAAAATAGAGTCCCCAGGTTCGCTAACGCGCAAAAAACGGCTTAAGGCGCACGACATGGACGACTTCAGGTCGTGCGCGGCGTCGCTGGGAGTTCGTAATGCCGTCCGGGATCACCTCGTAGTCAAGAGCGCCGAGGCGTCGAAGAACCTTGTATGGCCCGAAGTATCGCCGAAGGAGTTTTTCGCTAAGCCCACGTCGGCGTATCGGCGTCCAGACCCAAACACGGTCGCCGGGCTGGTATTCCGCGAAGCGTCGTCGAAGATTGTAGCGACGGCTGTCGGTGTGCTGCTGGGTCTTGATGCGCAGGCGGGCGAGCTGTCGAGCTTCTTCGGCACGTTGTAAGTAAGCGGCGGCATCGAGGTTTTCTTCGTCGGTGACGTTGGGTAGCATGGCGTCGAGCGTCGTCGCCGGGCTCCTTCCGTAGACTAACTTGTACGGAGTCATCTGCGTCGTTTCTTGGACGGCCGTGTTGTATGCGAAGGTCACATACGGAAGGATGGCATCCCACGTCTTGTGTTCGACGTCGACATACATGGCCAACATGTCGGCGATGGTCTTGTTTAGCCGCTCGGTCAGGCCATTTGTCTGTGGGTGGTACGCTGTGGTCCGGCGGTGGCTTGTTTGGCTGTATCTCAGTATTGCCTGAGTTAGGTCAGCAGTAAACGCCGTACCTCTGTCGGTGATGAGAACTTCTGGGGCGCCATGACGCAGGACGATGTTCTCAACGAAGAACTTCGCTACCTCGGCGGCACTGCCTCTAGGCAGGGCCCTCGTCTCGGCGTAGCGGGTGAGGTAGTCTGTAGCTACGACGATCCATTTGTTTCCGGTATTGGACGTCGGGAACGGACCCAGTAAGTCCATCCCGATTTGCTGGAACGGCCGTCGAGGTGGCTCGATAGGCTGCAGAAGTCCGGCTGGCCTAGTGGGCGGTGTCTTGCGTCGCTGACAGTCCCGGCAGGTCTTCACGTAACGAGTGACGTCGGCGGAAAGGCGCGGCCAGTAGTACTTCTCCTGTATTCTTGCTAGCGTGCGAGAAACACCCAGGTGTCCAGCCGTCGGGTCGTCGTGCAGAGCCTGGAGGACCTCTGGCCGCAATGTCGAGGGTACCACGAGAAGGCTATCGGCTCGAAGCGGTGAGAAGTTCTTCTTTAGGAGAACACCGTTGCGCAAAAAAAATGACGCCAGTCCCCGCGTGAATACCTTCGGAACAACGGTGGTCCTGCCCTCGAGGTATTCCACAAGGCCCCTGAGTTCTGGATCCGTTCGCTGTCGTTCGGCGAAGTCGTCGGCACTTATGATTCCCAAGAAGGAGTCGTCCTCCTTGTCGTCCTGCGGCGGTGGGTCGACGGGGGTGCGAGACAGGCAGTCAGCGTCGGAGTGTTTCCTTCCGGACTTGTAAACGACGGTAATGTCGAATTCTTGAAGTCGTAGGCTCCACCGTGCGAGGCGACCCGAAGGGTCCTTCAAGTTAGCCAGCCAACACAATGCGTGGTGGTCGCTCACAACCCTGAAGGGCCTGCCGTAGAGGTAGGGGCGAAACTTGGATGCAGCCCAGATGATCGCTAGGCACTCCTTTTCTGTTGTGGAATAGTTCGTTTCTGCCTTTGATAGCGACCGGCTAGCATAACTGATGACCCTTTCCTGCCCGTCAGTCTTCTGCACAAGGACGGCGCCGAGTCCTACGCTGCTTGCGTCGGTGTGGATTTCCGTATCGGCGTATTCGTCGAAATGTGCTAGTATAGGAGGCATCTGAAGGCGTCGTTTCAGTTCTTCAAATGCTTCGATTTGCGCCGTTTCCCACTTGAATGGCACGTCGGTCTTCGTGAGGTGAGTTAGCGGTTCGGCGATTCGTGAAAATTCCTTGACAAAGCGCCTGTAGTAGGCGCACAAGCCGAGAAAACGGCGCACGGCTTTCGTGTCGGTGGGGGGCGGGAAGGCAGCGATGGCAGCTGTTTTCCGCGGGTCTGGGCGAACACCACCCTTGCTGATCACGTGACCCAAAAACAGCAGCTCCTCGTATGCAAAGCGGCACTTTTCAGGCTTCAAGGTGAGGCCAGAAGTCTTGATTGCTTGTAGCACAGTGTCAAGGCGCCGGAGGTGTTCGTCGAAGCTTGAGGCAAACACAATGACGTCGTCCAAGTACACAAGGCAAGTCTGCCACTTCAGTCCAGCCAGCACGGTGTCCATAACGCGCTGGAACGTCGCAGGTGCCGAGCAAAGACCAAAGGGCATAACCTTGAACTCGAAGAGGCCGTCTGGTGTTATAAAGGCAGTCTTCTCTCGGTCTCTCTCGTCGACTTCGATTTGCCAATAGCCGGTCTTGAGGTCCATCGACGAAAAGTACCTCGCGTTGTAGAGTCGATCCAGGGTGTCGTCTATCCGTGGGAGAGGGTAGACGTCCTTCTTCGTGATTTTGTTCAGGCGGCGATAATCGACGCAGAAGCGTAGGGTTCCGTCTTTCTTCTTCACTAACACCACGGGTGACGCCCATGGACTCTTCGACGGCTGGATGATGTCGTCGCGTAGCATTTCGTCGACTTGTTTGTTTATGGATTCGCGTTCTCGCGTTGAAACTCTGTACGGGCTCTGCCGGAGTGGCCTGGCATTTTCCTCTGTTATGATGCGATGTTTTGCGACTGGGGTCTGGCGGATTCTTGACGATGACGAAAAGCAGTCCCTGTATTTCAAGAGCAGGGTTTTGAGCTGTTCTTGTTTATGCTTCGGAAGGCTAGGATTAACGTCGAAAACTGGTTGAGAAGCTTGGTTCGTCGGTGTTGGCTCGGAAGAATCGGCGATGGCGAAAGCCATCGACGTAGCCGTGATTTCTTCGATGTAGGCGACTGTCGTGCCTTTGTTTACGTGCTTATACTCGTTGCTAAAATTTGTGAGCATCACTGTTGCTTTGCCTCCCCGCAACTCTGCTATTCCTCTTGCGACGCAAATCTCGCGGTTAATCAACTGGTGCTGGTCGCCTTCAATGACGCCTTCCAGGTCTGCTACTTTCTGAGAGCCGACGGAAATGATGACGCTGGAGCGAGGGGGAATGGTGACTTGGTCTTCCAGCACATTCAAGGCATGCTTCCCTGGCGGCGTGTACCGCGGTAATGCTTTTTCTGTAGATAGTGTTATCGACTTTGATCTGAGGTCGATGACTGCACCATGAAGGCCTAAGAAGTCCATACCAAGGATGACATCTCGGGAGCAATGCTGAAGGACTACAAAGCTTGCGGGATAAATCCGGTTGTTGATGGAGACCCTCGCTGTGCAGATTCCTGCCGGCGTTACTAGGTGACCTCCCGCTGTGCGGATTTCGGGGCCTTCCCAGGCGGTCTTGACTTTCTTCAGCTTCGTCGCGAACGGCCCACTGATGACGGAATAGTCGGCTCCAGTATCGACGAGAGCGGTGACGTTGTGGCCGTCGATGAGAACGTCGAGGTCACTCGTTCGTCGCCTACCGTTTCGATTTGGTCGCGGCGTCGGATCACGGCTACGTCGGTTTGTCCCGCTGCTTCGTCGTTGTGTCGTCAGGTCTTCTTCGGGCCGTGAAGTTTCGACGTCAGGGCTTCGTTCGGCTTGCGGCGTGTTCTTTAGATGTCGTTGCGGCGTTGTCGTCGGCGGCGGAGGATCTTCGGTATTTCGTCGTACAGCAACCGCACCTCCATCGGTTGCTGCCCTTAGTTTTCCGGATACGGGCTAGGTGACCGGCCCCGAGTTGGGCCAGTGTATGGTCGGCGTTGGGGAGAGACGTAGCGGCCTGGCGACGGCGAACGGGAAGGTTGTCGGGGCGTCCATTGCGTTCCCGCGAGGTAGTCGGCGATGTCACGTGGTCTTTCCCCTCGCTGTGGACGCGGCGCGTCGATGGCGAATCCACGCAGTCCCATCTGTCGGTACTGGCAGCGGCGGTAAGTGTCACGCCAGCTTCTCCGCAATGGTAACAGAGAGGGCGGTGGTCGGGGGCGCGCCAAACGTCGGTCTTCCTCGGCGTGTATCGTTGGCCGGCTGGCGGGTGGTGTGACGCCGGTGGCGGCGGCGGTGGTGCCTGGCGGCGGAACTGTTGAGGCGGCGCGGCGTCTTGACTTGGGCGAGGAGGGGGGCCGTTGCGTCGGACTGCAGCAGCATAGGTCACTGCTTGCAGCTGCGGCTGCGCTGACTCGGGGGTGCCCAGAGACTGCTGGATTTCCTCTCGGACGATGTCAGCGATCGACGCAACTTCAGGCTGTGGTGAGGGTAAGAGCTTGCGTAGTTCTTCCCGCACGATCGCTCGGATCGTTTCGCGCAGGTCGTCGGAGCCGACAGCATGAAGAACTGGGTTGTCTTGAATGGATCGGCGATTATACTGCCGGTTGCGCATTTCCAACGTCTTCTCAATCGTCGTCGCCTCTGAGACGAACTCTTGGACTGTCGACGGTGGGTTCCGCATTAGCCCAGCGAAGAGCTCTTGCTTTACCCCTCGCATGAGCATGCGGACTTTCTTGTCCTCGGGCATGGCTGGGTCGGCGTGTCGGAACAGTCTGCTCATCTCTTCCGCGTACAGCACCACGTTCTCGTTTGGAAGCTGCACACGGGTTTCCAGCAGAGCTTCGGCCCTCTCCTTGCGGACGACACTCGTGAATGTGGCAAGGAATCTTGTGCGAAAAATGTCCCACGTCGTGAGGCTTCGCTCTTGGTTCTCGAACCAAGTTCGGGCAGAGTCCTCCAAGGCGAAGTAGACGTGTCTGAACTTGTCTTCATCGGTCCATTCGTTAAAAATGGCGACGCGGTCGTACTTCTCCAGCCAACTTTCCGGGTCTTCAGCAGATGATCCGTGAAAGGTCGGTGGTTCCTTTGGGCGCTGTAGCAGCACGGGTGCAAGCGGCATGGTTGCTGTCATTGTCGCTGTTGTGTTGGTCATGGTCGGGGTCTTCCTGGTCTTGTCGGGTAAAGGCTGGTATTCTGGAGGTAGTCCTTGTGTCCTGCGGCTTGCTCGCTGTTCGGGGTAGGCGTCGATGTCTTCGTTGCGGCCCGGACTGGGTTCACGGCCTGACGGGGGCGACCGGAACATGAGCGAAGCAGCACCTCCACCAGATGTCACGTGGTCGTGACGTCGATGAAGACAGCAGTCGGCGTTTGCAGGATGAAACTGTTTATTTGGCCGAACTTGTGGCCGGAAAATGAGAACTAGCACTACAGCAATACACGCTGTACAAATATAGCGGCGAACAGGGCGTCGTCCGTCGATCAACTGACAAGCGGTCAATCGCGTCGGCTTTTATACAGGCGGTATCGAACTTTCCAGCAATATCGCTGGTGGCGGCGTTATCTCTAGACAAAGCTGGAACGTTCGCGTGCGGGCCGCAATCTTAACAGAACGATCTACTATAGACGTGAAGCTTCTCGAACAATGCTTCGCGGACAGCGTCGAGCGTTGATAACCGTCCCTGCCGGTCAAACCCGAATACATCAAAACAAGACAAGAAGTGGGCGTGGATATATTATGGTTTTTCTTGGCTTAAAGACAGTAGCTTGAGGTGCAGATATAGTGGGATGCTTCCAGCACGTACGCGTTAGTAACTTAATTTGGACACACCCTCGCCGGTAAGGCGAAAGAGCTAGAGACTTTCGACGGCGCGCGTTGTTGCGGCCGCCGCCGTGCACTTTTTTCCTTCGTTTCTGTTTGCTGTTTTCGTGGTTTGCCAACATCTGCGATGACGCTATAAGAGAATCAAGTGAGTGTACGTGATTGTGGGAGTTATGTGCGCTAATTCTAACATATGACATGTCTGATCTCGGCGTAGACGGCATCCGCGTGCGCTGGGTGTCGTTCGGGCGCTCGTACTCGAATGTGTTTGCTGAGTATTTAAGGATGGGTTACGTTTGTAAAACATGCGGTCCGTAACCGCTCACGGCGTGCCCCTGACTGCCGGAGGATGTCCTTGGGTGTCGGAATATGCTGGCGCAAAGCCGTGCTTATTCTGAAACCAAATTTTGAAGCCATTTCTCAGAAAAAAAGTGCTTTCATTCGTGCATAGCCAGTGCCTATTGCGAAACGATGTTCCCGCTGCCTTTTACGTGAAAATTTGTTTTCGTTGGGAAATTATTTCGAACGAAACACTCGTGTCAGATGTGTGTACAGTAACGGTTTGTTGAACAAAGGGTGGTTTTAAATACAAATAAGAAGTGTGTATGTTGTGGTTATTCTCAGAATTCTGGATCATTTCTCCCGCCTCTTCACTCCAGTTGACAGCCACACTCAGGGAAACGAAGGTGTCGCTTGGTCTGGCGCCTCACCGCTCGTGATGGGAAAATCAACAGCGGCGTTCGCCCTGTCAACCGAACGAGGCAGTCGGTCCTACATTTCTTTTCGTTGGACAAGACGACGTAGGAAAAGAGGTGAGTGGCACCCACGCAAAGGAGCTTAAACCAATTTCGTTTGTTGTTTAAAAGAGGCTCACGTGATTTTGTGCTGCAAGTTTGTCGCCAAGGGACGTGTTACAAAAGCTACTATTTGCAAGTTGTATTTTACAAGAAAACGGCAAAAAACTTGGTTCCTTACCATGCCTGTTTGCATTTGTTGTTTTATTGTGAGCCTTCATTATGTCCGTACGAACTACTTATTGCGTAGATTTTGCAAACTTTTACTGCAGTTTCATTTTCTCATCATAATATCACCTTCTGCTTTTCAGATACCGTTTTTATGGTGCTCACGCTGAACAGAAGCGACAACCTAGCAAGCCACAAGTCTGATGCGTCCAGCCGTCACCACTTTTTGATTTATTCTTAATCAGAAGAAATAAAGATTGAAATTTGACGCCGATTTCTGCAGTTTATTTTGCTCCATATGACACTATGCACATCAGTCACACATTTTACTTGGCTATACTCATAAAAGCATGTAGATGAGGAATACCTAAACTTTATAATTGGAAATCACAGACCATCTTTTCGCGCTTTCTGTATTACTTTGCTGCGAAAGGTGTGTTATTTTGACGAGTTTTAATAAAATAACGCTAAAATTGAACTTTTTTTTTTGCAGTCGCTGGGCAGAACGGCAAGTATTATTAGACTTGCTTAAAATGAATACTTCGCTATTTTCAACAGTAGTCGCGCAAAAGTAGAGCAAGGGTCAAATGAGTAGCTTAAAATAGTTGTGGAGTCGCTTGACGCTTCGGTGTAGGTCACTTGACCCCCGTAGGAGTGTTACCGCCAATAGTCGTCTGTCTCCCTATACGTGGTAACGTGATCCTTCGGATAAGAGTCCTTCCACTCTTCCTAGAGGGTCAGAGAACTCTCCTAGAGCGCACCGACCCTGACCCACCAAGAGAGTCACCGTGACTCTTTAAAGAGAGTCGTATACGTGGCAAGTCAGAACTCTCCGAAAAGAGTCACGTATACGCTTTCTTTTCTTAGAGTGTATTGCGAAACTGCCATAATTGTTTTCAAGTATCAGGCGCAGACGACGGCCGACCGCATTTTTGCAAACGGTCTGTAGACGACGGCGGGTCGGCATCGTTAATACAAAGCAAGACCGCGACGACATCTTTGCATTTCCGCTTACGTCGGCCTTGCATGTGCAGGTTACACTTAGTCCACGCATCGCGGTCAGCTTCAAAAAAAAAAAAAAGCTGATACGAGCATTTAGTAGGTACATACTGTTGAAAAGACCGCAAGTGCAAGCGTGTAGTGAAATAGCTTCGGTAACATATGGTACGAGAGCTGTAACTACCGATTACGCACATGTGATGCTCAAAACAGCTGTCACTGGGCCGAATGTCACCTCAGTGCTGTCTGAGACACTAACTTTATTTGAAATCGGCCGCATAACGAGCACACTGCATACCGCGTCGAGCTTCGCGCGCGCAGTTTGAACGCACTTACCTGTAACCTTACGTCGCACGACGCATGGCACTTCGCCGAAAGGCCACAATCGCTGTCTCTGCCAAAAACAGTTTCTTCCACGTCGTAGACATACTTCTCATGGGACAGCTTCCGTCTTTGCTGTGCGTTTCAAAGTTCCTACAGAACAACGCACATCGACCAAAGCCAGACTGCTGTGGTAGTGTCGAATGAACTTCAGCATGCGCTTCAACGTGTCCTCGTACACCTCGCGGCGGCTCTGTAAGACGTAGTGCTTCGCAGCCAGCTCGCCAGGGCGGCGCATCGCGTAAATTTTAGGCGCGCCACATGACCAGCGCTGGTTTACCATTACACTCGGACAAGTTTAGTGGCCTAATTTGTTTTTGCTGCTGTTGTCGTTTTATTACCGGCTCAAAATATATGCACAAGTATATGGGTAACCCTCCATGATAGCCTAGCATGCAACGTGTCGCGCTGCTAAGCTCGCGGGCACGGATTCGAGTTTCAACCACGGCGGCAGTATTTCGAGGAGGGAGAATGGCAGAGAACACCCGTGTGCCTGTAGATTTAGGTGTACGGTATTAATCCGGAGTCCTCCACTACGGGGTGCCTCATGAACATATCGTGGTTTTGGCACTTAAAACCCCAACAGTTATTATTATTATTAAGTAAACTGTCGGTCATATCAGGGTACAGTGTTGGATAAGTTGGTGCGCAGCTTAACAAGGGAATAGCATGGATGGTTTTGGGTTAGATCTACATGCACTGTGAAAAAAGGTAAGAACTATTTTTTTTGCCATTGCTAATAGAGCGAAGTACGTCAAACACCCAGTTAAAGATGGTACATTGTCTTCGTCAAAATGACGATCGGTCACAATATTCCGCATCACTGAAGCCAAAGGAAGCCACTGGCATTCAGTGAGCGAAGTGCTCTATTTGCCCACATCTCGATCTCTTATCAGTACTTTTCTCGTTGAAATTTACTGCGCAGAACTGACAAAATAAAAACAAGCAAATCGCGTACACCCGTGACCGCAAGATGTATAGTAGGAATGGATTTTATAAATTGACGGCCTGTGCTTGTTCAAAAAGAGATTTTTAATAAAGGAAAACGCGCTAAGAGAACCTGAGCTCGTAAGTCAACATCATCGTCATCCAAAAAAAGAAACCTCTACACGTTAAAAATACGGGCGCAGCGAAGAGAAGCGGAGAAAATAAAGACGAGTTCGGCAGGCCCGTCCAGAACACGCGCCTCGGAAAGCGCGGTGGCAAAGCGTCCCGTTTGCGCATAAGCTTGAAGAATGGCCGCCGGACATCGGCCGTCTGAGCAAACAGTAAATGGCACGATATTCTCGCGCCGAGCCCCTTGCCGGCGCCGCCGCGCACACATTTTATCTTCGCCAAAAGAACGACCTCCGGTTTGTGCCCCCGCAATTTTCTGGGGGCGGAACAAAATGGCCCACTGCACGGACACACGCTGCGGTCAATCCAAAACACGTGGCCCCCGCGAGCGTTTATATATATATATATATATATATATATATATATATATATATATATATATATATATATATATATATATATATATACACCCACATCGTATAGGCTTTTCAAGGCGTTCATGTGGTGTCCCTTTAGATATATATATACGTGTGCCAGGGCCTCTAGAACTGCATGGTTCGACTTCCGTATGTAGTCAAGGGCACCGACGCCGCTTTCGCATTGCTTATCGCTGCGCGATCGTTTTGGGGTCGGCATGCGAAGTAACGCTCTCCTGATTTATGCGTGGGCCGTTCTCTCTTAAATTGCGGAGATCTGATCTCCCTCGTATGCTCTTTTTTTTTTCCTTTTCCTTGCCATTCGAGGTATCCGGCCCGTATACTCTGCGTTTTGTTAGAAGCGCACTTGACATTTTCAAATTTCGGTGACCGAGTCAGCAGAGTCTGCATTCAACAACGACTAAACAAACAAGCAAGAATGGAAGCAGAGGAGAGAAAATTTCTGTTTAAGGAGAAAAGCATCTCCGGATCGAAGAAATAGCGGCCGATATTTTTGAGCCGGTTGTTTTATTATTATTGAAATGATGAATATGAGAGGTTGGTGCCTTTATGGCGACGCCGGCTACTCCTTCTCGCTTAGCAGGTGAAATATGCAATAAAAAAGATAAGAAGAAGGGCACGAAATGTCATAGAGTGGAACACAAAATGTGCAAATACAGCGCAATCGAACAGCACATGAGTCACAAGTAGTCCTCGGAGTAGCGGTACAGGGGTACGGAACTTCTTACGAAGTGGTATAGGCCGTTATATAGAGAAGCTGCAGATGCATCTACGTATGATGCGCATCCGAGGTGATGGAAAGCTTTGTCACGTGACGGTACAGATTATACATGTGCACTCCGGGGTTTTCTTTATGACGATGCACAACCGTTAATGAACAGTGTAGTAAAAAAAACCACCAAAGTAATAAGGAAGACTTGCTGAACGCGTTCAGTTTTGCCCGGCACATTTCAATTGTGACGATAGCATAACTGCCAGCTGTAAAGTGTGTACTGTAATATGCGGGTATAGCGAGCACAGGAAATGTTGCGATAACTACTAGTTGATCAAGAACTTATCGCTATATAAGGAAGCGATTGTCAACAAGGCCATGTTATCAGTATGTCGATCTGTAGTTCATCAATTAGGTCAATTTCATCTGTAGTTGTGCTTTATTTTACGTGAACGCAATCTCGCCAGTGATACAGCCTCCTTCCATACCTTCAGTAGCAGAGAGAGAGAGAGACCCTTTATTAGAAAAACAGCGATTTTTGCCGGCGCCTATTAACGGCTGGCATGCTACTCTGTGTAAAGATGGGAAATGGGATTGAAAGATTCCAGAAGAGAGGGAAGAAAATAATAATGAAAGAAGCATATAAACAAGTATGAAATGCGCAAGTGAGCGTGATAGAAATATTTAAAACTAGGCTGTTAGGTAAGTTGAGGCTTTTCTATGTGAAATAGTCAATCATTAAAGCTTTCCGACCAGGCCAATTTCTTTCAGGTAATTGAATAGTGACTGCAAAACCCGTCGCTGTTCTGAAGGGCCGGGCACCGGGCCTAATATGCTGTGCAACGTTAACTGATCGTGGCAAATCACGTCCATTTGTCGCTCAAACAATTGTCTCTCCGCGGTACGCGGAGAATTCAAGTAATATGTACTCCACTGTCTCCATATTGCCACAGTTATCACAGCAGGGACTCGTGGTCAGCCCTAAGCTACCAAAGACAGCAGGTACATAGCAAGCCTCAAAAGAATGGTGTAGAAATACTTATAAATTGGTTTGAATGCGTGAATTGTTGTCTTGGAAAACTGTTCACTGTAATCGCTGTAAGGTGGTAATGGCTATAGAAGAAAAATTACTTATGGAAGTGCCACTTTTTTTTTTTAATTTTGAGCCGGAAGTGCAACACCTGTACAGTCATTGTAAAGTCACGAATTTCAATTCTTTTTTTTTTTCATCATATTTCGGTCGTTGCGGGCGCAGAAAGGATTTTTGATACTTACAGAGTTCAGTCTTTGCCCGCCACGGTGGTCTAGTGGTTATGGTGCTCGACTGCTGACCTGATGGTCGCGTGATCGAATCCCGGCCGCGGAGGCCGCATTTCGGTGGAGGTGAAATGCTAGAGGCCCGTGTACTTACATTTAGGCGCACGTTAAAGAATACCAGATGGTGAAAATTTCCGGAGCCCTCCACTACGGCATTCCTCATAATCATATCGTGGATGTTTGACGTAAAACCACAACGATCATTATTATAGAGAGAGTTCAACCTTTGGCTCTATTAGAACACAATATGGTCTATCTATTCTCAAAGATAAAAGAAACTTAAACGTGGCGCTGACCAACTTTGTTGCATAAAGGTCAGGTGGTGCTGAAATTTTAAACCGGCGTTGGGCTGTCTCCTCTTGAAGGATTTTTCTAGCTTAATACTGTTGTTCCTCGCGGCAACAGTGGCTTTACCCATATCCTAAAGATGTCATTTACTGATACGACTCAATCAATTTGCTTTTTGTTCTTAAATTTTACATCAGGAATACTGGCGAGATTGATGCAGACGACGTGGGGACTCTTAACCCGACCTAAAATACCGTTATGCTCATTAGAAATCACTGTACATTTGCCGTGACATCATATTCCCGGCAACATTTAAATAGTTAAAGGGGCACTGACACAAAATTTCGCGGCCGCGAGAGCCTGCGGAATCGATTCCCGTGAGCACGCATATATCATCTGCAAAATACCAACAGTGGATATAGCTTGGAAGGTACTTTAAATGAATTTTGAAGCTCGCGTGAGCGATCGACACCCTCGGGCTATTGACACCCTCAAAGGTGACCCTCGGTGACCCCCTACTTCACTCACGTGACCCCGATGCAACAAGTTATGATGACGTGATAGCGGCTTTTTTTTTTTTTTTTTTGCCGCGTTCGCTCCAGCAGCCTACTTCTCGGCAGCTGCTCGTGAACCGCTCGGAAGTGCGTCAGAGTTCTGTGTGCTGACGTGATCGAGCGCTGCACCCGACAGGTAGTGATAGTTGCTCCCGGAGGCTTGTCGTTTTTGAAACCGAAACTGACACTGGTCGGTGATGAGGAGCCTGCAAATAATTATTTGTCACGCGCTGCAGCAAACAATGTGCCGTGTTATAACTAACAGGCCCCCAGCAACACATTGCAGAAAAAAAAAAACGCGAGGCCACAATTTTTTGTCAGTACCCCTTAAAGATGGCAGAAATATGCGACTGCTTTTGAAAGAGACTTGACTACGTTAACATAGACCATTTCCGTTAGCTTTCTTTTGTTGGCCACATTCATTAAAATATTGTTTGACGGGGGCACGATAGATACTCTGGTACCTGGTATACCAAATGGCTCGCTTTGTCACTTACCATCAATACCCCCTTTTAGCTTATAATTATCTCCGTACCAAACTTGATAATCGTTTCGGAGAGAATTTTTCGTTCCAGTCCATTCACTCAGCGGAAAAGTGTTCTTTTGCAGCAAATATACCATAGACTGCGTCTCGCAAGACACTGCGATACTCTGTCTCCAACCTAAAGGATGCAATCGAAATTGAGCTCGTGCCCAATATTCTGATCCCCTAAAAACAGAGCCTTTACGAAAATATTAACCCTGCTAAGGTGAATCAATCTGGTGGATTCGGTGATCTGGTGACCTGCGTAACTACACTTGCGTCAAGTTCTTGAATTCTCGAAAAAGTGGTGAGATTGTACGACGCCAGACAATACTTTAATAAGTAGGAAGTTAGATCGCAATTACTGTAGGCCTTCAAGCGGACACACTTTGTATGTGTGTATAGCCATCACAAGGGAGCTAGTCATTAAACAACGGTGTTTGATGAGGCTACCTTTTCCGGTTTCTATATGGCGTGTGTCTATATAGACGAAGAACATTTGGCCTAAAATTCGCGCGAAAACTGCCATTCATTGCCACGAACACAGATTTGTGCGCGAGCAAGCGTAATAGTTGTATTACTTAGTGAAAACTGACATTCTTTTCTGAGCCATCGCGTGCACGACACAAACATTTCTTACGACGACAGCGATCACGTGCGGTCTATGTGCACGATTCTGACCACGGGCCGTATCAATTCTGCAAGTGACATCTCGGACGAGCTCATTGCGCCCCCGAAGGAGGTCTGACTACAGCCCGGTCCACTGAAAGAACTAAAACATCCGTTTAATCTGAAGCATCGAGGTGTGGCCGCCGCTGAAAGCTCGCACCGCATACTTCAGGGCTGCCGCTCCGTTGGCGCACGTCACTCCCAGTGGCCTTCGGCTCCTCGCAATCTTATCCCTCCCATCCCTCTTCATTTCCCGTTTCTGCTCGTGGACTTGGATAGGCTCGCGGTGGACCTCAGTATGGCTGGCTCTCCCGGCAGCAGCTTTCGCGAGCGGTGGCGGGCGGCGGCGGGTCAAGAAGCTGCGCTCATCGTTTATCGGCGTCCACTGGTTCTTGATTTATGCGCTATATAGGGGCTGCGATGGCCGGCGCCTGTATATGCTTCGCCACCCATAGCGATGAGGTGAAGGGCGGGGAAAGAAGAAGCAGGAAGGGACAGTCCGTGGCTGCGTGGCGTGTATGGCGACCGTGCCTCCCGTAATCCGCGGTCAGCCTCGCCACGCGGCGCGCTCGTTTTCCGCCTCGGCTGTGACGTCGCGATAGCGCGCGCCCCGATGCTCGCGGCGTGATGGTCAAGGGCTGACTTCGCAGCGGCCGCTTTCCGCCGCTCACCGTCGTCGCGCAAGCACCAGAAACAGACGTACCGCGTGGGCCACAAATCTCGCCGCCGAGCGAGGAATAATAAACCGCGCACCGAAGAGAGAAGCGCTCGGCAGATACGCGGCATTCAAGCACACACGGCCATCCTTCTCGCACCTCCTGCTCGTCCCTTCCTCTCTTGGCTGTCTCTCTCTCGCCGAGCATTCTCATATATTCGGCGAGGAAAAAAAGGGAAGCAAGAACTCTAGGGAGTATGAGAGACAGAGCACATAGTCATCTTTCGCCCGCTTCCTTCTATACTTTTATTCGTTTGTTCTCTCTCTCTCTCTCAGTCGCCTCTATCGCGTTCGGCCCACTATCGACGCTTATGTTGACGCATAAGCGTCCAGGCTCCACGGACATTGGGGACGGGCAGCGCGTTAAATCACGCGTTTTCGTTTCCATGCGGCGCAGGCTGAAGCATCGGTGCTCCTTGTCAGCTTCTTTATTTATTTATTTTATTTTTTATCGCCTCGTTCGATAAGCGAAAAGGTGGCTTCCTGTCATTTAATTCTTTTACGCGATTTCGCTGTCTTTCCTTTCTTTCCTCTTTTCAGCTTAGGGATTTCGAGCGCGATGTACGTTCTTTTTTCTTCTTCGTCTTTCACCGCTTTGAACGCATTAAATTACTTCCGGATTACGTTGGTTACTCGGAAGGCGAAAAAAAAAAATGCCCGTTTGCTGTTCCATCAAGTAAAGTTGTGGGATCGCGATAAGGCGGTTTCCAACGGGTCGATCCTTGCGCTGGTGAATTTTTCTAAATGTCAGCTCAACGTCAAGAACTTTTCCGTTATTTTGGGAAGTGCGAACAATCATTTTTTTAATCATGCCAAATACTAATCGGACATCCGTGGTCACTAAATGGAATACGAATACTTATTCGAACGTTGTTGGAATATTTTTCCAATAGGTCTCGTATGACTCGAGAGCACTCTTATTTTCGTAAAACTGGCCTTTAATCTGTTTATCCGCAATCTGATTATCTGGAACAGACCGGACCAATGCTTAGAATACCGAGTATAACCCGTTAAGATGCTTCGATCTTCTTACGCAGTCTTCGTGTCCGCGTCATTTAATTCCAAATGCGAACGAACATGCTCCTGACATTGCAAACACATCCTTCATCACACACACTACAACCAATGCTGCCCTTCTTTAAACATCGTGAAAACGCCGATGAATATATTGATACATTTCGCACCTGTTGGCTTATTGGTCATGCCTAGGTGAGCCAAACTTTCTAGAGAACAATATATCCGATTTCATTTGAACCCTTTCCGCGTTCTGATTTGTACGAAAAGAAAAATAAAAATAATATAAAGTGCAAAACACCAGCATGAAAGACACTATTATAAATTTTATGTGAAATGGACCACATTTGACTTAGACTCTACAGTATGGGTTCTCCTGGAAAGCCAAATATTTGACACTCTGCGCACGTAAGCAATTGACGTAAAATATTTGATGACATAAATATCTGTCTAATCCTATGGTACACATCCATGCCAAACGGGATATAAAAAATCGCAGGGTTGCTTGTGCATCCACCTAAGACGACGCGCAGGCGAAAGCCACCTTCTTTTTCTTCTCAGCCGAAATCAAGGGAACCTACATGAACGGCCGGTCATGTAGGCTCCCTTGGTGCACAAGGCAAGGTGCACAAAGCAATGTTTTACAAACATTGCTTTGTGCACTTTGCGTGGTTTCGCACTGTCTCCATGATCGGAGGCACCTCACCTGGTTTTGCACTGCCTCCGCGATCAGTCCACCTCTGACAAAGCTACGATGTCATGTGATGACGGTGTAGGCTTATGCCACAAGAGCGAAGGAACGAGACGGCTGAACTCGAATCGACGCCAGCAGGGAACACGAGCCGTGGGTTCACGTGCCACTGCCAAGCGCCGTCTTTATTTGCCTCCGGTTTTGTTCGCCGTCCCCAGGAGGGCGCTACAACGGCACCATGGGGCGTTACGTCACATGACGTTACGCCAGAATGTGTGACGTCATGATGAAGTCACACATCTTTGCGATCTGTGACGTCATTGTGACGTTATAGGGTGACGTCATCAGATGATGGTGATTTTTTTCACCACTCGTTCCCGATGACGCAGGAGCGAGACGCCGACGCCGACGGTCAAATTTCGCGTTTGATGAGGCATATAAGGCTTTCGCCTTAATACCGCATTTCAAGATTTGTCCTTAACAATGTACATTTTTACCCCCCCCCCCCCCATTTCATTCGCTGTGGCTTATTTTAGCTTCCCCGCAGTAAGCTTGCACTTGCAGGAAAGTATGATTTACAGGTCACCCTACAAAGCCAGCATCTACATATTGAATCGTCGGGAGCTAGTTTAGGGATGCGTTGGAATATTTCGCAGACTTCCGTTGAATTGCCATGAAATATTTCAAACATGTTCTGAAGTAGCGGCGATGCTCACGAACGTAAACTACTCTTTAGAATTAAAACGTCGAAAAATATTCTCCTGCTTCGCAACTAGCATTGGGGGTATAAATGAGCAAAATCTAACGTTTTATTGCGATAGCAATTATATGGACAATCTCGGCTGGATTTTGCCGTCGCCGTCGCCGTCGCCGCCGTCATGCACCGTATATGTATAAGTATGTATATATATATATATAAAGGCCCCAAAGAAAAATAACTCAGAAAAATGCTTCCGAAGCGCGGTATCGAACCAGGGATCTCTTGCTCCGCAGCGAGCGGCGCTATCCACTACACCACGAAACGCAGATCCTCCACGTAGCTAACGGCGAGCGTTATATGCACACCATTTAGCGCTGGACGGACTCAGAGACAGCAGGCGATAATAAGCGTTTCTTCATTACCAGCGAGGTGGCGCTAGGAGCCCGACGGGCGCATTTAAAAGTCGTCGGCGAGCTCGCTCGCTTCTTCTTATATTTGCGCATGGGAGAAGCTTGCCCTTCCGCTGTCTGCTCGCGCGGTTTTCTCGTGGCGAGGGGTAGAGGAATGTTTCACGCTTTCACCGTGATGTCTGCGCTCATGTTACGGCGCGTACGAATGTCACTCGAGCTCAGCGACGCCGCCAAACGAACAAACAGAAGATGAGCGCGAACTATCAAGTGTCACAGCTCGACACTTGAAGCACGCTAGTTTCCTTCGCTGCTTCGGCCGCCTTTGCAACAGAAGCGCTGTTCAAACTGAGAGTATCCATTGGCGAGCCTCACTTCGTATAGCATTAGTTCCTTGCTATCGCATTCATTGCTTCGCCCTTGCGGCGAAACTGTGACTTTTTTTGAAACTTGAATAAATATACGTGCTATCGCTGATAACATCTGGAGTGTAGTAGACATAAAATAAACAAAAAAAAAAGGTCAGCCGACGATTCGACCATCATATTTCTCCAGAAAGAATTATGGCTGAGCCCCAAAATGCGTTTCTTTTTTTCGTAGGCGGAAAAGAACTAAGCAACACAATAGCAGCGGTGCTCCGAGTCTTCAAGGAACAGGGTTTCCTTTGAGTCTCTAGAAAACCACGAGATGCAATTCTTGCATCTAAGTATTGTATGTCAAGAGGGGCATGTTTGCTGGACGTACCACCCCAGGACAAAAAAAAAAAGTCGCTCCTGAACTACCAGTCGGCATATTCCAAGTTAATAAAGAATGGCATGACTAGGTCATGTATCAAGGCGTCTCTGACAAAGTCGAGTGTGCACACGGTGAACAAGAGTATTTCCGAGCAGGTCAAATGAGAGGATGAAGGCGGTTATCCTACATCAGTGGTGCGCATGGAAGCTATGAAGCTATTAAAATGGTCAAAGCAAGAAAAGAAAGAAGAGAAGAAAAAGAAAGGTCAGGACGAAGCGTACAAGAATACCGCTTCCCTCCCGTATGTTCATGCCCTGTCGCACAGGCTAAAAGAAATAGGAAGCAGGTGCAGAACGAAGGTGTTTTTTTCGGCGCAAAACAAGCTGAGTGCAATTTGTTCAAGTATAGAAAGGAGGACTCAAGGAAAAACGGCAGCTACCAGTCAACATGCACGGTAAAACATGAACAAATTCTTGTCAACTGTGCAAGTGCGGTGCTTTACAAGATACCCATTTCATGTGGACAAATGTACATAGGACAGACAGGGCGGTTTCTTAACAAAAGGTTAAGCCAAAGGAATAACAGCCTGAAAGGGATCGCTGCATGCTCTCATTTGGCGGCGCACTGCAGAAATTGCCGGGACAGCGGATCTCATCCCCTGTTCGATCAAGCCACTGTTATGTACAAACACAAGGATATCCTCCCCAGAGAAATAATGGAAGCTTCTACATAAAAAGGAATGAAGACAAGTGCATTAGGCGGCCGTCTATTACCCTCCATGACGGCGAAATAGAACTTCTGGACTTCGGATGAGCAGCAAAAAGAATGACACATCTTGAAGATTTGCGAACAGTGTTGCAAGTGCGAGTTTACGGTACTTCCTTACCTTATGGCTCCAATATGAAATCTTGTCGAAGGATACGGTTGTTACCTTAGGGTCTCACAAAATGCACGGAGATCTATTGTACCCTCTCCGAACGCCCTCGACGACCGGAGACTGGCAAATTCCGACTTAATGACACAGTGCGAATGTTGGCCTGTCTGACGGCCTGGAATGCTAGCGCGAAGGCTGGCTGATAATCACCGCGAGCGAGGCCGGAGGCAACCGAAAGTTGAGTTCCTGCTGCCGTAAATAATGCATAAGTGATGTCAAGACGCCGGAACCGAGATATGACTGCTGAAACTAAGAGCTACCCATGTCTTCATGAACAAAGAAAAAAAGACCTATAACTGCATTCATGTTGGAACTTTTTTAGCGCGCACAAAAGACGAAAGATTAGTCTTTTGCGCGCGCTAAAAAAGTTTCAACATGAATTCATACCAACTCGCCCAGCTCTTAGCTTTACTATAACTGCATTGTCGGTTTTTCAGCGACCACGGTGGTATGAAAGGAAGAGATGCACTGCAATTAAGGCGTGCAAGCAGGAATGTCACGCGGTATTATTATTATTTTTTTTTTTGCATTTCGAGGGCATCTGCAGGAAGCATAAAACACTAATACTCATAGATAGAGAGTTATAAACAGTCTAATCGGACGTTTTGCAAGCCACTCTACAACTTTCATTTTTCTTCAGCTTCGCTGCTTCACAAGGTGGTTAATTAATCTTGCCAGATTAAGCAATTAGGGGAAACACAAAAAAATAATGCTACTTACTCCATACAGTAGCCAGCAACATGCGTTTGGTAGCGTCGTCATGAAGTGTGTAGGAGTAGTTTTAAACTCTGGCTAGAGTTAGCTGGGGTACCCTGTATAAGACAGCATATATTGCCCCCGGAAAAAAAATGTATTGGCAGCATCGCATTTGTGTTTAAAAGTGAAACCGACATTAAAGGGAAACTTAAGCACTTTAAAAAAAAGACCTTGGAGTGTGCAATCATAGTTTGATCCATAGTGAATTCGAAAACCAATCTAACAGTTCACAGAAGTGAACGCCAAATAGCATTTCTTGGCAAAAAACAGCGGCTGCAGCCGCAGGGCTTCTTGAGATGCTGAGTGAACGCGGTGACATCTTCGGCGGGCGCGTCATCGGCAACATCAGAACTGTTAAAGCATGGCCTTCGTTATCAGTTCCACCAACGCGCGCAGCCGGAACTAGTCACGGAGGCCACGGGTGAAGATACGACAGGGCTGCGCGGCTCCGCCAATGCTACCGACGATGACGTAGTTCCGGTTAGTTTGTTTCCACGCCCACACTTTCGGCGCGTTCGCGTGGACGGAGAAAGACGAACTTTTCTTTCGCGTATCCTAAAGATCCTGCTGCCACAAAAGCGAAGAAAATTGCGCCATCATCGACAATAATGTTGGCCCCTGTTAACAACAAAGTTTTACCGAATTCTAAAACCACTTCAGCTTCCCTTTAAGGGGTTCGGCGTAAGCTCGGTTTTTGTAAGCTTGCTTTCCCACACCGTGTGCGCATGTGTGCGTACATCATGCGCGTCCTCAGATTACAGCTTATTCCGTTGTGCTAGCACAGTATCAAATGCGTGCACGTATGCCTACACGATATACATAAGCATTTCACCTTACTAGACCTTGCATTCACTCTAATGAATGAGCGCATGCACGTGTCGGTATGGCGCTAGGTCTAACCATCGTACCTTCCATTCGCCAAAATCATTTCAATGTGGGCACCACTTTATCGCTTAAGCACATCACACAGTGCGTTTGGCTTCGTCCTAAACGAAAAAAAAGTACTAAATGCCGAGGGGTGAATGCAGAATTTTAGCGATACCATCTCGTGATGTGTTGGCGATTTGGAAATCCTTGTGATACCGCAAAGCATGAACTGGCGTCTGCAGAGGATGGTAAGCGGTAAAAAAAAAAAAGACCTGAAGCCATGCATTTCTACAGCAATGCGCGTATTCATGCAAACAGAAAAGCAGAGTGCACAAAGTTCCGCTTCATCTAATTACGCAGAAATACAGGTTCTCTTTCTTTGTAGCTGCTAGAGCAAGCAGTAAATACTTCAATGACTCAGTCGCGCAACACAGTTTATATTGTGGTATAGGCAAAACACAATTTAAACACGTGCAAATTAAGCAAGAAAAAACATCGAGCACAGTGCGAAACATGAATGTGACTGAGGGCCAGTACCCCTTTGATTGGCAGATTGCACTTCTCTCACAATTAATAGGTACGTCAGGACGGTTGCGTGCATTGATGTGGCAATGGAGGACCCACACATCCCCATTAGACTGCAGTCAACGCGCTTTACTCCCCAACAATCGACTCAAACCGCATACGGCGAAGCGTCGCAGCGTACATTTGTATACGCGCCGCCGACCGTCTATCCACACAAAAGCGGCCACGGTGCTGCCACCTATAGCCCGATCTCGTGGCGAATAGATAAGAGCCCTCCGGAAGAACAACGCTCCTACGAGAAAACACGAGCGGAACAGCAGTGGGAATGCAATGACCACCGATCAACAATAAATTTTGTGTGCGTGCGAGCGTGCGTGCGTCCGCTCGTGTGTGTGCGTTGTGTGCGTGCGTGTGTGTGTGTGTGCGTGTGTGCATGTGTGTGTGTGTGTGTGTGTGTGTGCGTGCGTGCGTGCGTGCGTGCGTGCGCGCGCGCGTGTGTGTGTGTGTGTGTGTGTGTGTGTGTGTGTGTGTGTGTGTGTGTGTGTGTGTGTGTGTGTGTGTGTGTGTGTGTGTGTGTGTGTGTGTGTGTGTGTGTGTGTGTGTGTGGTCGCGATGACTGCCACCGCCGCCTGCTCAAGATCGTCAACTGTGTCGTTACCTTTCCTTGAAGATTCTGTCACATCTGTGCCGTGCGCTACACAGCTTCACCGGTCATCCATCTTGACAAAGCGGAATCGCTCCTGGGTTTTTTTTTAGAAAATGCTGCTGGCATGATACAAGGTGGTTTCTCTGCTCGCATGTCCATATTTAAGAAAAGCATGCGACCGCATAATGGTAGTTCTGCAATGAAAGTTTCGCCAATGCACAGAAAAACAATGAGAGACAACAATATTCAATATACACAGACAGTATACAATGTGAAAACAAAACATAGCTTCCGCGAATATAAACGACACGGACACCCAACGTGCAACAGTACATTATTAACAACACATTTAAGCGTCTACCCTTTGCTGATCTATGTGAGACATCCACAGATAGAACGAAGAATGCTATGCGTGGCGACGACGGCCGAAAGGAGTAGCAAAATGCGCTGTGCGCAGAATCCAAATATTTTCATGGGGCAAACAATTTAAAAGAACGCACATTAACTCGCCTAAAGTCAAGAAATCGGCTACTTAGTACTCCCAAGTGACTACCGAATAGAGGCGCTGCATCATGAAAATAGTTGACTACGCGACTACTGCAACAGCTATAGCATCAGGAAGGCCACCACACTTAATCAGTGTCTGTGCTGTAGGGCATGTCCCAAAAAAAATAAGTGACTTTCCTTCCACACATACATCATAGCTCCCCTCCCTCCCCCCAACCCTTTAAAAGTCAAGTAAAATTTCGTTTTATTGCGATAGCAATTATATGGACGCTCGGGGTGCGGCTCAAGCAGAAATGAAGCGCGCCAGCCGCCTCTGTTGTGCAAAGGAGCATGAAGGGGTGCCGGTGGCGGGACTGCGCCGCTCGAGCAGCAACTGCGCACTCTGATAACAAGGGCGTGGTCACCCGCGATATCTCAACAGACATCAGTAGACGGCGCCTACCCTTGTACTTGCTGCGCTCTCCCCACTTGCTTCACGCTGAGGCGACAGACAGCACGAAAAACCGCTTCGCTCAATGTAGCGCCCGTGTTTCCTTACACCAACGTTTTGTGGAGCTACGCGGGACCGGATCCTAAGGAAGTTGCTGCTAGTCTTACTTCGTATAACATACAATTTTGTTGCTATCGCATTCATTGCTTTGCCCTTGCGGAGAAACTGTCTTTCTTTTTGCCATTGAGTCGAATGGAGTTAACAGATGGCATTTAGTTTCATTAGATGTAGGGACGTGGTAGACATGAGGCTTATGAATGAGGCGCAAGCTGGGAGCGATAAACAAAGGCCCCAACCAGTCGCTACTATCGCAGGCCGACCCTTTCTTCACTCATACGAGTACAGGTGGGCCAGATGGCACCACGACTAAGTCACGTGCTGAGGCACACCGAAGGAAATGAAATATTTCAATTAAATCCCGCAAATCAAAAATGCAAGAAAAAAGGTTGAATAAATAGGTTGTCCTAGCAGTGTTTAAACAAGTCATCTATATTCCACCGTTTATCTCCGGGATGCAAATGCTTTAAACTATTTTTTTTTTCAGTTCCCTATTACGCCTGATTTCTAACACATGTTGGAAATCAAGTTCGTCCTTTCTTTCAGTCTTGTATTTTCTACTTTCTTTAATTAGCAGCACGTCTTGCTTAATCTTAAATGTATTTTCCATCTGTGATTCACAGTCCGCAGTGGACATGAGCCATGTCATAAGCTCGGCCATCATCATCATGATCCCCTGTGAAAGCCACTACGCAGGCCGCCCGGTGTAATGTCGCACCTGGAAGGTGTCCATACGATCAGACGGCGCCGCTTCTCAGTTCTGTAGTACCAGTGGCCGAAGAGCCGATCCGGTAAGATGCTGCTGCCCATCGAGTCCTACCGGCAACCATGGGAAAGCGACGAAAACTGGGAGCTTCGGCGAGAGTTTATCACGGCCAACGACGACAAGGTCGAGGAGGTGAGGCCGGTGTTTGCTTTGTTCAAGCGACCGCATAAAATCACACGGCATCAATGATTGAATGCTTCCTCGCGTGAGTCAGACATGAGCGCTGGTGAGCGTGACCATACGCGAATGTCGGCAAGTGAGTGTGCCCAAGTATGGATGTGAGGTCAAACGATTTCGAAACAGCGAGTCACAAGTAGCTCGCTCCTGCAAGGTGCGCGTTGCGTACTTATAGTACCGTCAAAAGTGTCTCAATGGCACGATGTGTCTGCGGAACCATATTCGTCATTCCTTCCTCCGCCGTTAGAGGCGCTACAGTGTTACAATTAAGGTACCTTCACAGAGATAGCACACTCGAGAGTGCGTCATCACCACCTCAAAGAAGCCTTACTCTTTTTTTTTTTTTTTGTTCACAGGTTGCGTTGATCAGCCTGTCGCAGGTGTTCGTCAACATGCTCCTAAAAGGTTGCAGTTACAACTCAGAAGTGTGGTCCCAGGTTGACGAATTGACCAAGAACGTCGAGAGGCTCCCGGAGCTGCTCGCCAAGCGCCAGAAGACCAGGAATATCTTGTTTAAGAAGGAACCGAAGCCGAGCCTCGCGAGCAAGAAGCCGCGCTATCCGCCGCTTGTACTGCGGTGAAGGGCACAACGTCGATGGCGTTGCAAGCCGAAGATTGCGCTTCGCCGAGACGAAATGTAGATGGAAGCTACTCTTGTCCTGTCTTCGTGGAGGAAAGAAGAACGTCCATTCAAGTGGATCAAGCACCGAACCAGGTTTAGACTTTCAATATCCACACTGTGTTCGATCTCCTTTTTGGGTGATGGCCCAGACAAAATTACAAGAGCTTTTCCTTGTGGCAGAGAACTGTACTGCTTCACCTCACGAGCATGGCTAACTGCGATCACCATTCGGATCGTGGGAGTTAGCCGTTGGCAAGCCGGTATACCGAAAGTGAGAGTACGCTCAATGCATAGCGGCTGGCTGTGAAAAATAAATGATTTTGAGTAGCGTACTGCTTGAAATTCGCTATGTGCCCAGCAGGGCTGGGCAAATGCACTTTGCCCATCGAGGTATGATACAAGATACGGAGACGATAAGTATTTGAGAAACATTTACAAGGTACCGGCATAATAAGTGCGTCAGATACGATACTTGCCGTTTATATATTCGATACATTTGCGAATTCCTCAATGCAGGTCCACAGTTGCGGCTATTTCAAGTTTGCAGTTGTTTACCCGCAGACTGCTCTCCGACATTCATAGTTTCTCGCGCTAAACACAAGAACGGGGACACAGAAACGACGATAGCAGATACAATCTGTTGTTTTCGTTTCTGCCCCAATTATTGCCTTTAGTTCAAGAAGAAAGTGCCAACAGCCACCAAGTGGCCCAATTTCTTGCTCTCTTATACTCCGCTCCCATAAGTAGGCCTCCCTAATTTAGAATAACCTCTACTAATATGCGAGCAGTTCGTCTTTTTTTTTTTTTGGGCGCTCCTACATCACATGATATTGTGTAACATTCTATAACTGAGAGGTCTCAAACGCGGCCCGGCTCGCACATGGCTGTCTTCGTCCTATAATTTCCTTTATATTCTTAATAACTATGTTCGTGAGCTCCACAGACGGGACTGCTCTCAAGCATTTTTTTGTTGAGGCAGACCATATGGTCGCCATGTTTTGGAACATAACTGCGGAAGAAAAACTATATTTCAGAATCGGCGTACAGATTTGAATCATTCTGCAGATAAGTCTCGGTATGTTTTCCGAATCAGGACGTCCAATCCCCTTCAACATGACCATATGTAACAGGAGTCTCAAACACGCGGCCCGCGGACGTGTCGCTTGCGGCCCACGCCTTCACAAGGAATAAAAATGTTTGTATATTGCTGCATGTTACTCGTATTGTTTACTCGCCATTTGCCATTATTAACTCTTTTTTCGGTTAAGCTACAGAGACTATACTGGCCTCAACCATTTTTTTTTTCGCGAGGCACCGCATGCGGTCACCATGCTTTGAAACATAACAGTGGAACAAAATCTGTATATTTCATATTCGGCTTCCAGAATTTAGGCATTCTAAATATCAGTATCGATATGTTTCTCGAATCCTGACACCAAATCCCTTTCAGAAATTATCCATATATGAGATATCGCAAAGGCTTTCTTCTGTCCCGGCCCTTGCGGGACTTAATTTCGTGACTGCAGCCCGCTAGCTGAGCTGAGTTTGAGAGCTCTGGCGTTTATTAACTCCGCGTGCAAGATCGCACGAGCAAACGTAACATAAATCTCAATATTTACAAGAATTAATCTGCTATGCCTCCATTAACTCGATCGTTCTGTCGTCTTGTCTTGCCTTGTCTTTCGTCGTCTTCGCGCCTTCCGCCTCAGAACATGCTCAACCCAGACGCGCAGTTATTCATCCTAACCAATTAACTCGACACGTATAGCTCGTTTCTCAAGCTGCTACATTCGTGACGTGAGTGGATGATGGTCTCACGTCACTGACATTCTCACTGCGGGAAACATCTCAAATACCAGATGCGAGCCCTCAGTTTCTATCTCGACGAGAAAGTATTTTCGTTAACCTTAACGAAAACCACCAGTGGCTGTTACTAATGGCAACAAGGTGTTTCGCTTGCTGCAGAAGCTGATGATGCTTCGGCAGGATGAACTTTCAGCGGACTACCATGGGTGTCTGCAGAGGGTGCAATACAGGCACTCGCCCCTCTCCCCTCCTCCCCCCCCCCAGCCCATGCCTCAACAGCACTTCCCCCACCCAAACAACGCCCGCGCTCCCCCCCCCCCCCCTCCCCTCGCCGCGATGCAACACGGCTTTGCACCCCGAAGACAAAATCCTGTTGACGCGCGGACTACACGTTGAGAGCGCGTCCATAACAGAAAAAGAAAACAATTTCTGTAGACCTCACGCAGTCTGAGAGTAGCTGTCATGCAAAGCAGTCAACGAGTAGCAGCTTATGCTGCCTTTTCTTTTTTTTTTTTTTGCTGTTTGCTTTGAGCCAATCGTTACGAGGTGGATCGGTGTGTTTATGTAAATGGAGTAGTAAAGCTCTTTCTTGGGCTAGTTGATGCATTCTTGAACACATATAACAGGGCTGCGCAAAAAAAAAACACTGGCGAAAGGAAGGCAAGTACACAGGACAGGCGCCCGTCCTTTGTACTTATGTGTACTTATGTGTGTCCTTTGTACTTATGTACGTGTGTGTGTGTGTGTGTGTGTGTGTGTGTGTGTGTGTGTGTGTTTTCGCGCAGCCCTGCTATACGTGTTCATAAATGGAGTAGTAGTGTGTACATTGAAAGCTTACCAGCCACGTCGACTACACTGGCGCTTAAAGGGTAACTGATGATCTGAAGTAACGTCAGCACTCATGTTAGAGCACAAACATCAGTTTTATCGAAACGACGTGCACGCTATACGGTGCCGTGATGCACATATCAAAAGTAGCCGCCGTCGCAGTATTACCCCGGGGTCTAGCAACGCTTGACTATAGCTTGCTGAGTGATAGAAGTGCATGTGTAATGTTTATTACGTTGTCATTAAACACTACAACCGCTGCTGACGTTGCCCCGACATAACACCTGTATAGAGCATTTTTCCGAAGCAACTTCAAGCACTAGCGCCGCTCTGCGCTACAGAGAGACGCCAGTGCTCGACTACCACGCAGGATGCCTGGGTCCGATTTCGTCTCGAAGCGTGATTTTCGTTCTTTGCATCAATCAGAATTTTTCGCTCACCTACAAGGCAGCTGACGCCGGCACTGGGTTTTCTGCAACAGGGGCACGTTACTGCTGTCGTGTTAAGATTTCCAAAGTATAGTCTTGCCGTTGATAAGTCGATATATACTGGGAGTCGCTTGTGCGCATACACGCGTCCCAAGGGCCATGGTAAACGGGTATGCGCCACACGTGACCATATTCGCCGCGAGATCGGGCTACAGGTGGCAGCACCGTCGCCGCGCTAGTGTGGATGGGCGGTTGTCGGCGCGTATACAAATGCACACAGCAGCGCTTTGTTGCGAGCGATTTGACCCGATTTCCGGCAAACAAAATGCGTTGACTGCAGCTTTCTGGTAATACGTGCGCTCTTCATTCCCGAATTAATGCACGAGGCGCGCCGAACGCTACTATTACTTGTGGCAGAAGCGCATTCTGCCAACGAACGGGTTGCTCGCCTTCGGCGACAGTCGGCGTTTTCGCAATGGATGACCTTTTTGTTGTTGTTTTATTTGTACATGTTTAGCTTGTGTTGCACCTACTACGCACGGGTTTATAGTGCAACTGAATTAACTATTTACTTCTTGTTCATCTGGCTGCCCCTCAACTAAAAGAAAGCCCGTATTCCTGCACGATGAGTTGAAATAGCACTTTGTGCACTGCGTGCTCAAATATTCATTCGCATTTCTTATTCAGTTCTTCATGAAATGTACGACAGTTGATAGGTTTACTGAGGAAAGCTACGTGGCTGACAGCGCTTTAGCGCTACGGAGTCGTTTAACACGCACACGCTTGTTTCTATTCCAGTAACAGCACACAAAAGTAACTGTACAGCACGGAAATTTCTTCGCTTGATTACTTGCACGACAGTAATGGAACAAAGACCCGGTTATTTTACGGGACCAAAGTACGTTTTTTCATACAAATAATGTCCGCTGCCTTCCGTCAATCTAAACAATTACGTAACACAAACGCTCAAGATAATGTAAAAAAAATGTGGCTTCGCGTGAAATTACTGCGACATAAGTGTAAAGTACGCCGTTTGGATTAATTTTGACCATCAGGGCTCTTTAACGCGCACCTTAATTTAAGTACACGGGTGTTTTTGTATAAATTTCGCCACAAGTAAAAATTGCGCAAGGCAACTCAGTTTTGAAATTTCCGTGTCATTTCATTTTCTGTTCTTTTTAGGGGACAATTTAAGTACCGAAGTGTCAGACGTGACTTGACAGAAATACTTATCTCTAGTTAGACCAGGACCGTACACAACTAAAGCTCGTGGCGTAACGTATAAACAACAGTCCCGAACTTGTACACCTAACCACAGCGCGCAAGTACATGCGAGCCTTTTTTACCACCGAGCAGCTAAAAGGCTATATTCACATTAGATTTAATACTTCTCATCCTTAGGGCAACGCCAAGTGCACTTTGCAATGCGCTTGAACCACAGAGCGGCACCTACACTGACGTGACTCTCGTGAACGGAGGGTACGACGACCACGCACAGCACTCTCGACAAGTGCACTCACTGATCTTATTACAGTACATATACTGCCTATCAAGGCCAAATGCCTCTTTAAAGCGTGTTAGGAATACGTACGAGCGCTTAAAGTTGCACTAACGCAACGGAATAAACCGCCTTTTGAGGATCTTCATGACGTACGCGCACATGCAAACACAACGTGGCTAGCAGACGACGCATGGAGCAATCCACACTAGGCGCGGTTCAGCCAGAAGCCACCAGGCGGCGACTCCGCTCGATCTCGCGGCCACTAGGAAAGGGTTTCGTGAAGTACGCGACATCCATATGTCGCGTTATTCATGTCCCGACCTGTTAATAGTGTTCGTCATACATCCATGTACTCGTATGCAAAAGTTAGAGACTACCACGAGAGTGCCCTGACGTAGATAGATAGATAGATAGATAGATAGATAGATAGATAGATAGATAGATAGATAGATAGATAGATAGATAGATAGATAGATAGATAGATAGATAGATAGATAGATAGATAGATAGATAGATAGATAGATAGATAGATAGATAGATAGATAGATAGATAGAAATGGTCAAAGTGTCCTTGGTTCGCTAAGAAATGCTTCAGACACAAAAGAAATGTATGCGTGATTACTGCAGTGTGTTCCATACAAAAAGTAAATTATAAGAGAAAATTGTCTTAGGAAAGAGCACTTTCAGTTTGTCGCTCTCTAACTGTGTTAAAGATGCTATCTGCTCTTATTACTTTATCAATAAAGCTGCCAACGAGACCAAAAAATAGGAACAAGGTCAGAATTCGACAAGAGTGTGGAGGGGGCGAAGACCATTTCTGTACTTGCGTTTCGAGCTACGTACATTCGGTCGCAAATGTTTGCGGGATCAGCAGCTCGAGGCGGAGCGACAGAAAGCTAAAGCTCCTGAAACTTCGTAAAGTAGCGACACTCTCCTCCTCCGCCTCGGTTCCTCCTCGGTTCTCCTCCCTTTCGCGCTCCCTCCTCTACCGTGGCGCCGTCTGCATTGCTGCAGCGCAGCAGACGTCATTTCGCAGAGTTAATGCGCGCACGGGCAGGCGGTGCGCCACAATCAATCGCGCTTGCGGTCTGCATTTACGGCGAGCGTCTTCATTTACGGCACAATAATTATCTCCCGTGGGTTATTCAAATTTATTAACTGCACGTTTCCATTGTTTTGATAACTATTCCGCAATGAAAGTGTCCAAACTAGCGTAACGGTGGCCCACATATCCGAAGGTACCGTGTATGCTACAATTCAGCACGCAACATCTGTAAGCAGCCCGTAACGCCAGGTCCTGTTAGGAATCGTTATAAATGACCCATTCGAGACTCAACGCTAACGCCACGGTATACAGCAAACCCTCTAAAACCTAGATAATCCTCGTCGATCTTTCCAGGTGAATTCGCAGGGTGTATCAGTTATGACGCACAAAGACTGGTACGAAGAATGAGTGGCAGCCGCGCCGAAATTTCGGAAGGGTGTTACAGCTTCGGAACCGCTTACGTGCCAATGTTCGTACTAAGCACGCATAAATGCACAGATGGTGGTCAGCGGCGCTATTATGTCTTTAATGCGTCAACGTCAACAGCAGTGCGCGCTGCGAAATTGCACGTGCGTCTCCAAGGCTTCTAAGACTGTCTAGCGACGACCACGCCACGCAACTCTGTCGGGTCCGCACCTTGTGCAACGGTACATAATATACCTTTCTATTGCGAATCCACCACCTGACCGCCAGCGATAAAGAGGAAAAAAGCCCCGTTAGCTGTAATAAGCGACTTCCTAATAAAAAGAGCCACAAATTTGCAATGCTAAGGTGAGATTTCGCCACCAAGTCTCATGTTTTATCAAAAGGACTGTGCTGAATTTCAAAAGTTCCGAAATCAAATTCTTGCGCGTGTCCACGCGTCCCCGTAAATTAGTCAGTCTGCGCTTTACAGCAGAAGTATTAAGCTTTTCTTTAGGACGTGCGGAGTGAAAAGGAACTACCATTCTCATGAACGGCCTCAACCTTGTATGGCATCTCGCATCGCCTAGCACCTGGCACAGCTGCGCCTAGCGCGTGCAACGCAATATGTTAAGCATGATCAAACCTAATCAAACGAAGACTAATTAGTGAAGTCTAATTACGCCAAGTCTAATTAAGCTAAGTTGAACTTGTCCAACTTAAGCTTAGTTTAGTCTAGTTGAGCCAAGCTAAGCGTGGCAAGCCTAATAGGGGATTTACATAATGCTTGGTGCTCCGGCAACACTGGGCGCGTCCGCCATTTTCTGCTGGGTGCAGTCGCGGAATAGCGTCGCCATAAGAAGAGGCTGAGTCGCAGTCGTTGGCGGAGCTTTCGGACCAAGAAAAGGCGACCGTTTCTTTCCTCATCCCGCGCAGAACGATTAGCGGACCTCAGTATACTGCCACAAATCAACGAGAATACTATATCGAAGTGTTGCTCACTTAAAAAGTTCATCCAGACGGCATGCAAGATGCGCACCGCTTCGCATAACCGAACCGCTGCTCTCTATAGTGGTGTGCGCTTCCGAACTGAGGTATGCGTTCAAGAAAAGTGTTCGTTGCAGAGAAGGTGTGACTGACAAACTTCTAAGATAACATTGCACTGCAATACATCTCCATTGTATTTCTCACTGCTATTTGATACACGTGTCATAAACACTCGTCTGATATCGACATCACGTTGTTTCTGAGTGACCTGCGCAACGCCATGCTGCTTTCCTCGGCTCATTTCTTTAGTCACAGATATTTTTATTTAATTGTTGGTTTTTTTTTTTTTTTCAAAATGCCTTACAGGCTCATTGAAGGGCATTGAGTAAGGGGGGCCTCAGTATACACAAAACAACAATAAAGAGAAATGCAAACAAAAAGCAAAAAAAGGAAAAAATGAAAAAGAATAAAAACAAAGATTAGAAACAGCAAGGTGCAACAACGTTATACAGTACTAGAGTGCAACGAAATCAGGTTATCGCGGAATGTTTCACGATTACGGATGGATAGATCAGGAAGATCGTTTCAATGTGCAATGGCTCGAGGAAGTGATGATGACGAGGAAGGGATTAAAAGCTTGGGTATTGATCATAAACGCATAATATTAGAAATTGGCAATAAAACTCGAAATGAGAGCATAGAATCAAGGTCTGGCATCTCGTATTTAAATTACAAACAAATGACAAATATTGCCGCAAGAGTCGAGGAAGAAGCAGGCAAGATACCAGGCAAGGACTGGGAGCATAGTGAGCTGTGACATCTAATGACGAAGAAGATAGTGAAAGAGAAGAAAACTATTCGAAATGAAAGAGACGGCGTGGCACGACTGCTCCGGGTTCTACCTGCTCCTTTGCCTACTCTGGGGGTTTTGGCCAAAGTTTGAGTAGCGATTACTGAATTTCCTTTCTGATAGGCTTTTCTCTAGTGTCAGAATTGATTAGCGAGTTCATTTTTCCTAGTAAGACCAGACAGATGCCGTTTTCCTCACCTGGACCAGGGGCCTTCCTCTGGTCTGCTTCTCTTCCTCCGCAGGAGTTACCAGTAGACCTATTTCTACGCAATGGAATCACATCTGTGCCTGTGGCCCTTGTCCCAAACAACGAAGGGGTCATACGAATGAAGAACCCAAAAGTCATTCAGACGGAGCTGAGATCAGCTACAGCTCACTTTCACAGCATCACAGAGGTCCGATAATTCGGCAAGGGCGGCATTCTATGCTTCTCGTCTGACCAGCTCTGTGTTCGAGATTTGCTCAAATGTTCGGTGTTCGCCTCCAATCCGGTAAGCGCCTTTATTCCACCCCACCTAGCATGCGTGAAAGGACTAGTTCGGGGCGTCGATATCAACATGACTCCAGCTGAGGTACTCGAGATGTTTTCCGAGGCAGGTGCGATCGCATTTTTTAGGTGTGGACGAGTTGTAGATAAGAATAAGATCCCTACTGAGTCCGTGATCGTTACATTTGCCGGGTCGAGTCGCCCAACGAAAATCAAGGCGTGGCCTCTAATATACAGAGTGGAACCGCTGTCGCCTCGTCCCCTACAGTGTCTAAAGTGCTGGCGCTACGGTCACACAATCAATGGATGCAGATCAGCCCCTAGATGCCGAATTTGCGGTGAGGCGCATAATTCACATGAATGTAAAAGTAATGAAGAAAAGTGCTGTCTTTGTCATGAAGCGCACTGCGCTGATAACCCAGATTGCTCGGCCAAAGCACGGGAAATTCAAATTCTTGAAATTGTTGACCGAAGGCGATGTTCTCGAAAAGACGCCATTGCTGAAATACAGGCTAGAACACAGGGGTACGCTGGTGCTGCAGCCCGCCATAACATAGCAATGGAAGCATCTCTTTCCCTGTCCATTGCAGACATGATCGAAAAGGCTATGGAAAAAGCTATGCAACGCCTCGCTACCACTCTTTGTGAGTCCGTGTCTCATATTATAGCTAACCAGATGGCGCAAGTATGCGACACGTCGAGGAATATGGGCACAGCTTCACAAAATGCTGATATTCCACATATAATAAGGGAAGCCGATTCGGAAATAACTGCTTCGAATACACAGCCTGCAGGGTCCTCTCGGGGAGGCATCCAGAGGCAAAGTGATGTCATGCCGGATGATAGTCAGGAATCAGATGAAATGGACATGGACCTCAAATCTCTAAAGCGTTCGAGATCCCCTATCTCTAAAAAATCTGGATCACCCAAACATTCGAAAAGCAAAAAATACCAGAAGGACACCCTCTCGAAAAGCGATTTTCTAAAGGAGAGTACTCTAGATAAGGCTGTCGCCGACGCTATTCTGTCGAAACCATAGAGTCCCTGAAAATTCTGCATTGGAACTGCCGATCTATTCACTCAGCTATAACAGATTCGTTGTATTTGTCTTCTAAATTCAATCCAGACATTATTGCAGTGCAAGAAACTTGGCTTTCCGCACATCATTCGTTTCACTTAACCAACTTCAGATCGTTTCGACTAGACCGTCCAGCCAAAGGCGGAGGCTTAGCATTCTTTATCAGTAATAAAATTAGTTTAAAGGCCAAAATTTCGTACAAGAGTATGTCCCCAGAATGCGAAATCTTTGCCTTAGACATCACCTTGCCAGGATGCTCACCATTCTCTTTAGTAAACGTCTACTTTCCTGTGGGCGTACAAGACACGCGAAATTTAGATGTGGCAGTTCATTCATGGTGTAAAGAAAAAATTCTGGTTGGAGATTTTAATTCCCACCACACCTGTTGGGGTTTTAGAACAGACCAATGTGGCCAACGATTGTGGGACTGGGCTATAGACAACAATTTATCGTGCCTCAACGCTAGAACTCCAACATTTATCCGAGATCGATCTCGCTCTGCCTTAGATTTGAGTTTTGTAAGCTCGACAATTTCTAGCACTTCGTGGACAGCCCTGGATTGTGCCACCAATAGTGACCACCTGCCCATAATGTTTGAGATTGATTACCCCATAATACCATCATCTACTCACGCCCGAGTTTTTATAAATTATTCAAAATTTAAAAATGACCTAAAAGCAGCTTTAGCATCTCCCTCTGAAGACAGCGATGAAACTAAAGCTATGAAATTGAGCGCAGTAATTAAAAGAACATACAAAAAAGCAGAGTCTACTGTTGAATCGGCCAAGAGGGTGCCTTATAGTCCATGGTGGAATTCAGATTGCTCACGTGAGCACAGACGACGACAGGCAGCTTGGAAACAGCTAATTCATAATCAGTCCCCCAAAAATTGGTCAGACTACAAATTTATTGCTGCTGGATTTAAACGTACGGTGGCCCAAGCGAAAGAAGAATATGACAAAAGACATTTCGATTTCCTCTCTAAACCTAAAAGTAAAAAAGCGTTATTTCGTTATATGAGATCTCGCAAAATCCTGCCGTCTCCAGTAAATACAGATTATGAAAGTCTATCGGCGCAAGAAATGACAAAATCTTTAGTGTCAATTGGCAAAGGACTAGAAAGTAGATTCTCTTCGAGTTTGCCGAACAACTGGCAAAAATCTACCAAAACGACTAACTTTGAAAAAGTGACACTGTCCGAAGTGTCAAATGTGATTAGATATTTACCTTCGTCAGCTTCTGGTCCAGATGGAATTACAGTGCCTATGATCAAAATTTTATACAAGTTATCACCTGATGATGTCCTCAATATGATAAACTATTCTTTAAATAACGCCTGGATACCGCGTGACTGGAAAATAGCCAAGGTAATTCCCATATTAAAAAAGCAAGGGTTAGGTTTTAATATAGATAATATCAGACCCATCTCTCTAACGTCTAATATGATCAAATTATAGAGAGAGTACTCAATGACAGAATAAATATCTGGATGGCAGACAAGCCAATATTAAAACCAAACCAAATTGGTTTCCGTAATGAGTGTTCAATTTGGTGTGCCCATGCTGATTTAGAGAGTCGAATACGGCTTGCCAGAAAAAGTTGACAGTACGCTGCTCTTGTCACCCTTGACATAGCTAAAGCTTATGATAGCGTAGAGCACCCCATTTTACTGAATACACTACAGAGCTTAAATTTTCCACAATATATTATTGAGTGGGTAGCAGAATTTTTAAAATCAAGGGAATTTTATTGTGTTAAGGAGGGATGTTGCTCATCTAAGTTCAAACAGAAACGCGGAGTTCCTCAAGGGGCAGTCCTATCCCCGGTATTATTCAATGTACTGATGAGCTCTATTCCAAATGACCAAGATGTCATTGTCTACATTTATGCAGACGATATCGCGTTTTTCGCGGCAGACAGTGACATTTACACATTACACCAAAAATTGCAGAGATATATTAATACCCTAGAAATTTGGCTCCAGTCGATTTCATTGTCTTTAAACATCAGTAAAAGTGCGCTCTTGGTGTTTCCCCTAGCAGATTCAATTTCAATTTCCATATTGTATAAGCAGGAACCCATTCCACAAGTGGATTCTATCAAATATTTGGGCATGATTTATAATGAAAGTCTTAATTGGAGTCCGCACATAGAATATATAACAGCAAAGGCACAACGGGCGTTAGGCTTATTGCGTAGACTGAGCAACCGAAAATACGGGTTACGTAGACACACTTTATTAATGTTGTACAAAATGTACATGCGCCCAATATTGGAATTTGGGTGCATATTATTTTCGGGCGGCCCTGCTTATAAAACAAAACCTTTAGTTCTATTGGAGCGTAAAGCGCTGCGAATGTGTCTGGGACTCCCAAAGTTTGTGGCCATTAATGTTATATACCAAGAAGCACGCCTTCCAACACTTCTTTGTCGATTCTGCATCTTAACAGTGCAAACTTTTTTAAAATTCTACAGCTTACCGACTAGAAGATCAGAATACGCCTTTATCAGAGACCCCGACTCCTTCTTTCTTGCTCATTGGCCATGATTTCATACACCCCAAATCATTTTTGTTCAAAAGAAACTAGACAGCATTAAGGTGGACATAAGGACGGTAATTGAAACGATTGGCTCACATAGTAATATTACAATAGAATATGATGAAATTTTCCCCCCGAAATCTAAATTCCAATCTCTCAGGTTTTTGAATAACAGGTTAAAAGATTACTTGGTACATGCAGAAACAAAAAACATAATAGCCACAGATGCTTCAGTGAATAATCAAAAGGCAGGCGTAGGAATGGCTTCCGATTTCCTTGGCTGGTCATTCTCAGTGAGGCCGCCAGATTTTACTCCTGTTTTTGAAGCCGAGCTCATGGCAATTATTTTGGCGCTTCGAAAACTGCCTTCAACCGAAATCAGTGCAATCATCATAACAGATTCGCTTTCGGTATGTACAGCACTTACAGCTTCAGAACAATCACGAGCCCTAATGACTTTGCGCACATTAGTACCACCACAGCTGAAACTCCTGAAATTATTGTGGGTCCCAGGTCACTGCGGGCTACAATTAAATGAACTAGCCGATTCTTTAGCCCGGGCTTCCCTTGATGGACCAATACTTTCAGTTCTCCCAGAAGTAGAAAACATAGCAGCGATCAGATATCGCAAATTCGCAATTAGTACAGATATGATGGAAACTATAACAAAATGGACAGAATTTCAGCACCTTAAATTTCCATGGAAAACTCAGTGGAGTCAATCGAGAAAGTTTGAAGTGATTATTACCAAATTTCGATGCCGTGTCCCCTCATTAAACTTTTATTTACACAGAGCTGGTCTTGCGATATCCCTTCTTTGCCCATTTTGCGACGAAACAGAAACTATTGAACATTTCTGCATATCATGTCGCAACTACTCAATAATTAGGAAAAGACTTTTGATTATTCCGCTTTCGAAGATTGGTTTAAATTTAACTGCACAAAATGTTCTAAATTTCGGTGCCTCAGTTTTGGGACAGTGTCACAGAGAAGTTTTCAATGCAGTGTGTAATTTCATTCTTGCCACTAAACGTATTACAGTATAATGCCTACTTTAAGAAATACAGTCGAATTTGATCGGGTCTGGAAAGCTCAGCTGTCTGGTCGGATCAAAATTTTGGACTTCCGTTATTGAGAAAGAATATTTCCCTTCCTTTTTTTTCTCTCTCGATTTATTGCTCTTTATCTTAGGTATTTTTTTTCTACTTCAATGATAGGAAGGTGGACATTTTATAATTATCATTAATAGGCCGCAACATATTTTCTTGGCCAATCCCCTCGAGTGGGTATGTGCCAATATGCACAGGCTACAAACAAACAAACAAAAAGGAAAGAGGAAGCTAAAAAGTTGGTGGAACAAGGAAATCCGGGAAGCGATCGAGAAGCGATGTGAGGCATCACGGGAGCATATATAGACAGGCAAAAAAGGAGAATTGGCCGCAGGACAATGTCAAGAAAATATGGGAAATTTATTTAGAGAAAGAATCCACTGTTCAGAAATTGGTCGAGGCAAAAATTAAAGGTGAAAGTGAACGCCGGAAGACAAACATTCACGAAAAAAAAAGAAGGCCGCGCCTAGTGTATTTTGGAGCCACATAATAGTGCTAGGTAGGAAGTCTGTCACAAAGCAACAACACAGTACAGTAAAACACGACCTGAACGAACGTCACTTAAACGAACTATTGAGTTGTACGAACTTTTTTTTAAATCCCCCGCGGAAGCGCCATTGAACTACTGATGCAGAACTATCGGTAATTTGACTTTCGATAGCATCGATAGTTTTTTTTGAAACTATTGATAGTGTAAACAAACTATCGATGGTACTATTATCGACAAACTATCGATAGTCCAATCGGTAGTATCATCAGTAATATTGCTAGCGATATTACTGCCATGCGTGTTGATTGCTTTGTTTTGATGTATTCGCGTTTCACCCACCAAGACTCTTCGCAGCGTTTGACGCTGACCGCGCCGCAATGTTTGAGAATCTTCGCAATTGTTTGACATCATTTTGTTAAGATTACGCGCCGGACGCGAATAGGGAAGTTTATTCGAGAGATTTCGCGAGCACCAGCGATAACGCGGAAGGTTCGATTACTGATGTATGAAAGACGAAGCGTTCCACCGAATATCAGATTACTTAACGGCCGGCGACTGTTCACGCCGCTATCAATGGTAAGCGTGTACGGCTTGTATTTTGAGTTTAGATTTTCTGGGCACAAGTTCACCAAAATAAAGAGCTTCGTATTTCCCAGTCTTTCTCCAGCATTCTTCACCCTCACAACCACGTGACAAATCATCCATAGTGGTGCGAATAATGATGTTGCTGCGGGCTGTCCATATTGCCAAAATATTGGTGATAGCCTAATATCAGCTTCGCTTAATTTATGAGGAATTCTTGGCGAGAGAAATAAATTATATCCGCAGTTGAAATGGCAGAATATGTCCATCAATAAATTCATATTCAAAAGCAACCAGTTACACCTTACAATTAACAAACTTAGTTCTTGGTAATTTGTTTTATTTTGAAATCATAACATGCAATATAAATTTGAAGCCGCGCAGTTCCACCACATGTAACGGTTTCTTTCCGCTGCAGCTGGACAGTTTGCCTTTACGATTATGTGTCAGCGAAGCATTCTGGTGAAGAACACGAGCATGTCAACTTTCTTGCCCTTCAGCCTGCTCCTCCGTCTCCACTAAGTACCACACGTGCGGGGAACCAAGTTTATGCTGCAATGAGTTCGTGCTGTTGATTGTATAGTATCGATAGTACTTACTATCGATAGCGTTATCGACAGTTCTTTTTAACCATCGATAGTTCGATAGTGACTCAGCTATCGATAGTATCGATAGTACCATCGATAGTTCTGCATCACTACATTGAACCCAATGGTAACTCACTTCAGTTTAACGAAACTCGGTGCATAGCGCATTTCAGTTCTACGAACATATTCCGCGACACCGTATAATGCCTCCGAGGTCATGTTGATCACTTCATCAAGTGAAACCGCTCTTTTTGTAGCATAGTTTTACCGCGGCCTTCGCGATCAACTGTGCCAACAGCGCGCCACCGGACCTAATCACGAAGGCCGCAATAGCAGCAGCGACAGCTGCAGCCTTAGACCTACAACCGCGTGTGGTTTATCATGAGTGCAAAATGGAAGCGCATGTTTCTGGACGAAAGAATAGATATTTTGCGTAGAAATACTGATGCGCTTGGAGATATTGAAGGCCTTTTCTACCCAGCAAGCTGCTGTGCCGGAGAAAGTTCATAAGAGCTTGGACAGCTCAATGCATGACCACTGCAGTCTTGAGCGTGCAAGTGCAGCAAAATATTACTGCATTTTTCACAACATCCTCAATAAGCATAAACTCATATGCAAATGAGCAGCCTGACAAATAAATGGGTTGAAATTTATTTGATTACCTGATGTTCCCTTCACCTTCTGATAACGCGCTACAACATCGCTCTTTCACTTCAGCGAACTTTCCCTTTAACAAACTTTTTCCTGAGGTCCCTTCAAGTTCATTCAAGTGATCTTTCACTGTATTACGAAGCGCTAGGTTACATCCGAAAGGTAACAGCCGATTCGCTAAAAAATATCGTCCGGGGAATTTCTCTGGTGAGTAAAAGTATGACGGAGAGCGCAACAGAGGAGGAGCTAGTACTTGAGAATTTCAATTGCAAAAAGGCCGAAGGAAAAATTCCAAAGCACACTGCCCCGAGTTTAGATGGGGTTCCTGTCAGCCTCATTAACGAACTAAGACATAACACTAAAGAAGCTTTGTTGAAAGCCATAGAAAAATACTTACAGGACAGGCAAATACCAGACAGCTCGGGAAAATGTAGAATGAACTTAATCTATAAAGGCAAGGAAGAAAAGGATAACACTCGCTCGTATAGACCGCTAACCATTACATCGGTACTATACAGGTTGGCGATACAGGCAGTAAAATTAAAAATATAAACGTGGGCAAAACATAACGATATTCTGGGAGAACTTCAGAATAGATTTCGAGTCGACGGGCGGTTAGACGATAACATATTTGTTCTTACTCAGTGTATAGAAATATATACTTTGTACGTGGCTTTTCTAGATATTACTGGGGCGTATGACAACGTTCATCAAGAAATCTTGTGGGATATATTCCAAGAAATGGGCATAGGCGACGACTACATACAGTTTTTGAGAGAGATGTACCGAGAGAATACAGTTAGCATAGAATGGGAAAGAATAAGTAGCAAAGAGAACGTTGATATTTGCAACGGACTGAGACAGGGATGTTCTTTGTCCCCGATGTTATTCATGCTGTACATGGTGAGGATGGAAAAAGCTGTAGAAGGTAGCAACATTGGTTTTAATCTGTCACACAAACAGGGCGGTGTGATGGTTGAGCTGACGCTTCCAGGTTTACTTTATGCTGGCGATATCGTCTAATTGTGGAACAGCTCGCTTTCTTTGCTCATAAACTGCATCGCATTCTTGATCGTTCATCATTTGCCGATTGCATTTTTTTAGACTTCGCCAAAGCATTTGATGAGGTATTTCATAAACATTTAATATATAAATTAGGACTGCTAAACCTGGATACTAACATTCTTAGATGGATTGAATGCTTCCTATCTAACCGTACTCAATTTGTAACGGCTAGCGGCCACAATTCAACACTTCGAAATGTAACTTCCGGTGTGCCCCAAGGTTCAGTGCTCGAACCTCTTTTGTTCCTTATTTATATTAACGACCTCTCTGCCTCGCTATCATCTAACATTCATTTATTTACTGATGATTGCGTTATATTTCGCGAAATAACCAGTATCGACGATCACAACCATCTTCAGTCTGATTTAACTGCGGTAACTAACTGGTGTGAACATTGGTTAATGGAACTAAACGTCACTAAATGTAAAGTCATGCGTGTGTCCCGCTTAACTAACACCATGCATACTTATTACCTTAATAATGTTCCCCTTGAATTTCTTGACTCTTATAAATATCTAGGTGTACATATAACTACTAACTTATCTTGGAACACCCGTATCGACTACGTAATTAGGAATGCTAACCGAAGCCTGGGCTATTTACGTCGTAGCTTTTCAACTGCACCTTCATCTCTAAAAAAGCTTCTTTATACTACCCTTGTACGACCTAAGTTAGAATATGCATGCGCTATTAGGGATACCACTACTGACGAATTGATATCTTCATTAGAACTCGTGCAAAATAATTCAGCTCGCTTCATCGATGTAACTATAATCGAACTGCAAGTGTATCTGCTATGAAAAACAATCTTTCACTCACATCACTATCTTCTCGTCGTAAAGTCACGCGTATTGTCCTTTTTCACCAAATATTCCACCATCCAACTCTCCGTAACGAACTCATTTCTCAGCCGCAATACATATCGCCTCGAATCGATCATCGTCACAAGGTTGGTCTTCAAACGTGTCACACAAAAAGCTTCTTTCAGTCATTTATTATCCGATCATCCACTGAATGGAACCACCTTCCCAATGCCATCATATCAATTCATCGTAATAACTTGTTTAAAGCAGCTTTAACTAATATTGTATAAACTGATTTTCGTCATTTTTTTCTTGCTTGCTTTTGCAACATGAGCGCTTGTAGTCACCCAGGACTTGATTTCTTTTTTCTACATACATGTTTTGCAACCTCAATGCACTACTTATCATTGCTTATCACTTGTATGTGAACACGTTACCTGTTTTTGTTAATTTAGCTAAAACTGTATAACTACATGCCTTTTACTGAAATGTTCTATCTGCCTTTTGTTCTTCTGTCGTTTTTTTTTTCTTATTTGTGACCACTCCTCTCTTTAATGCGTTTGACCCTGAGGGTTTCAATAAATAAATAATAAATAAATAAATAAATAAATAAATAAATAAATAAATAAATAAATAAATAAATAAAGATTTTACGGAAAGTCGAGATGATATACAGCGGCTGGCGGATATATGCGGAAGGGAAGGTGAAGTTCTAGGACTAGGATTTAGTGTAACAAAATGTTGATTGATGCGCTTGAATGATCCCAATGATCAGGCGGTGTCAATACAGGGCCAAGAAATACTGAGGATAAGCGAATACAAGTACCTTGTAGTATGGGTAAATGAGGGTGATAGATAAACGGAGGTACAGGAAAAAGCCTCGGCAGCAAAGGGGAAGAGGAATGCTGCAATAATGAAGCACATAGCGTTATGGGGATACAATAGGTACGAGGCGCTTCGAGGTCTGTGGAAAGGTGTAATGGTTCCGGGGCTTACTTTTGGGAACTCAGAGGTGTGCAGAGTTCAGAGGTGCAATCGGGAATGGATGTAAATCAAAGGACTGTGGGACGCCTTGCGTTGGGTGCTCACGGGAAGACGACAAATGAGGCTGTAAAGGGCGATATGGGATGGGCAGGTTTTGAGGCGAGGGAAGCTCAGAGCAAAATGAAGTTTGAAGAGAGCCTAAGGAATATGAAGGGAGAGTAGATTGGCAGAGAAGGTGTTCCGTTATTTGTATAGGAAGAGCGTTGACACACAGTGCAGAAAAAGAACTAGGAGGCTCACCAGTAAATATACGGCTGGCAGTGTAAGCCATATCACAACAAAGTGCGTTAAGCGAAAAGTCAGAGAGGCGGAGAAGTTTTACTGGATGGCAGCGATGGAAAAAAACCGGCTCTGAATAACTACTGAAAGGGCAAAAATGAAATAGGAGGGAGGCATTTTAGGATAATTCAAGGGGAAGCGCTTTACTGTTTGAAGAGAGGTCGGGTTGCCTTAGAACGCGGTTATAAAGCGAGATTCAGTAAAGAACAATGCACATGCTGTGCGGAAAATAAGGAAACGACGAGCATGTTCTAACTGATTGTGGTGATATCCACCCAGGTGTACATTAGGGCACGAGCCTATATGAAGTCTTGGGTTTTACGGCAACAATGGAAAGGTGAACACGCCGCGATAAAAATAACTAAGAGACGGTTAGAGTATTGGGGACAGAAAACTAGAGAGAAAGGACAAAAATAAATAGTGGGAAAAATAAGGACAGTCTGTCGTAAGGGGCAGAGAGCTGGGCTGTGAATTTATGTTTTTTTTTCTGTAATAAGATCGATTTAATGAAAGTGGACGAGGCATTAGGTCAACACAAAAAAGAAAGTAAATTTGTTTTTCTTTCCTTTTTTTTTTGTCGAGCCTGGTGGCACACATGTCACACCGCCCCGTTATAAAGGGGACGCTCATAGCATCCATTCATCCAACCCCTATTAAGCGAAGCCTAATTATGCTAATCCTAATTGAGACTCGTTAATTAATCCTAATTGCTAAGCTAATCCAGATTAAGTCGTGCTTGCCTAGCCAGACCGGATTAAGCTGATCCAGATTAACCCACAGTAAGCTAATCCTATTTAATCCTAATACTGAAACTGACCATTCCCACCCTCCATGGTCAAGGCAGTCTATTGTGTGTGGATATACTATCCGGATTAGCTTAATCCGGATTAAGACAAATACAGATGGAGTCGTGGGTGGTTAAGCTCTGCTTGGTGAGCATGTGCCAGATTAAACCACATTTGGTCAAGTCACGCCGGAATAAGCTAATCCGATTTAATCCCAATAATGAAGCTGCCAATTCCCACCCTCCGTGACCAAGGCAGTCGTATGTCTGTGGATATACCAATCCGGATTAGCTCTATCCGGATTAAGCCAGATTGTGACAAATACAGATCGAGCCGTGGTTGATTAAGCTGTGCCTGGCGAGCCCGTGCCAGATTAAGTCACGCTTAGTCAAGACATGCCGGAACAAGCTAATCCCATCCGTGCCTCGACTGAGTCGGTACTAGGTTGACAACCAGCTCCGCTGTTAGTCCAGCCTTGCACCACCAGTGCAAGCTGCCTAAATTTTTGAAATGTTAGGTGCACGAAGTATGACCGCAACTACTAGCCATTAGGCGTGTATAAAGTTAAGCGCAGAAAAGCAGATTGTGTGTTGATACAAAGTAAAAATTCCGCAGAAGCACTGTTAGAGCGTCCGAGAGAAACAGCGACGGGCTCAGTGAAATTTAACCTGTTTACGATGTTATAGCGTGCAGCAAATTGCGCAAACCTCGAAACGAACTACATTGAGATACTCATATCGCAAATCGAAGACTCTGGTCGTAATTTCTCCATTCTAATTCCGTGCATTCATATGTCTTCCTTTGTAACTCGTCGCGCCGACAGGACGGTGTCGCGAGGAGGTTTTTACCAGCGCTAAATCTGTTT
Organism: Rhipicephalus sanguineus; assembly: GCF_013339695.2. Classification (NCBI taxonomy): domain Eukaryota; kingdom Metazoa; phylum Arthropoda; class Arachnida; order Ixodida; family Ixodidae; genus Rhipicephalus; species Rhipicephalus sanguineus. The sequence continues at coordinate 56,599,970 of NC_051176.1, forward strand.
CGGCCTCTGAAAGCGCAGCACCCACCAATGGTGATGAAAAAGCAACGACGCCCTTGTAATCAACGTTATGTCGAAACACAGCGCGCACGGAGCAGCAACTGCGTATACACGCGATGCATGCGCTCCTCGCCAGCGCGCGAAGAGATCTAGAGCAAAAATGGCGGTCGAGAGCGACTGTGAACAAACGAACTATCCACGTGGTCACACGTGACGCCAGTTGGCCAATAATTACGCGGCGTCAGCGTCGGAGAGGGCGGAGGAGGGAGAAGAGAGAGCAGGCGCGCTTTCATCAAAGTATGTCGCTACTTTACGAAGTTTCAAGGGTTTTACGGAAAACTGAATTGCTGCGCCACCTGACGTCACACGGCGTGGTGTTGAGGCTATCGGCCGTGGCCTCCGTGATTAGCTCCGGCAACGGCGCGTTTACGGAGCTAATCGCGGAGGCCACGACCTATAGCCTCAACACCACGCCGTGTGACGTCAGGTGGCGCAGCAATGCAGTTTTCCGTCGCTCCGCCACGCGCTGCAGATCCCGCAAACTTTTGCAGCCGACAGTGCAGTATAGTTCTTCTCGACACACAATAGCGCGGCAGCGAGAAAGTGTTAATAAACTTCTAAAACGCCGAATGAGCACCACCATGGTTTCGGCTAGAACAACGGAGCTGTAAATGCGCTATTAGTAAAGAGCATTTCATGATCCGGAAATTTTTCGCTAGGACTGCATATATGGCACGTAATCGTGCGCCTTCCCTGTCGCTTAACCAGCAGGAAGCTGTAGATCGACGTACTACAACACGAAACCTCGTCAAAGAAGTTTCACAAAAGACAGCGCTCTCGACTGCGCTCCTACTCTTTTTGACGGTGTTTATCTTGTAAATATACACGGCCTTTTGAACATGTCGGAACCGCCGGTTCCCCGGCCAAAACATGTGTGGCAATATTTCACGACAGACTCCGAGATAAGAGGAAGTCCAGTATACAGCCCGCAGCGGCTCCCGTATCTCTCGGCGCCATCGCGCAAAGCGGACCCCGCCTCGAAGGCCGGACAAGATTCGGCCTTAACGGAGCGGAATAAATTTCTTACCCAGCTCAGGTTTCCGGATCGTTTTAAGACGGCTCTGCTGTCTTCGCGCGCACTTTGCGATTTGCTCTATAGTATCGCTTCTTTCTTTCTTTCTTTCTTTCTTTCTTTCTTTCTTTCTTTCTTTCTTTCTTTCTTTCTTCTTTCTTTCTTTCTTTCTTTCTTTCTTTCTTGCGGTATATCGAGCCACGTAAATGGCTCTCTGGCTTCTGTTTCTTTGTGCGCAGCAAACGGCTGGAGAATCCGAAGCTTCGCTTTGAGCCAAGTCCTCTTTGAAGGCGACTCGCTGTTCCAAGCGTTTTACTGGCGCTCACCGTCCGGCGTTGCAGTTATTTGATTTCCATTTATTACCTCTTTCCGTCCCTCCTTTCTCGCTGACGCGACATAGCACAGCCCCTCTCTGAGCCTTGTAATAAAACCCGAGGAACCGTTCGTAAGCATACCTACACTGGGCAATGCCTGACTGTCGGCTTCTGACCGCGGTTTATTCGAATCACCTATGCGACTATACGCCTTCTGTTGCGACGTGTCTTCATAGCACGAGAAGATAGAACGAGGCACGATGAAAACGTCAAAAGCCTTCTCGGCTCCCCCGTGCTTCGTCCTTTGTCTTCGCGCTACTAGGATACATCGGATACCAGCGCTAGCATTGCCAAGCATATTGCTATACGAGAGCGTAGCGAGAAAAGCGGGAAGTAAATTCTGTTGGCCCATCAGGTAACAGCGATCGTCTTTCTCCGAGTTTAAACGACGGAAGGTTGAGCTAGTTGGTAGGGTTGATCGTAAAAGACAGCATGGCGTTTAAACACGGCCAATAGAGAGAAGAAACGGGTAACACAAACACGCGTTGCACACCTTACCGTATCTCTGTTCCACCCGAAGAATATGCCCCGGATAGAAAACTGAGAGAGGTACGAAAGAATTACGCGCGTAAAATTCCACTTACGCTGCACAAATGACTTAAATGAATCGACACATCGCCTACTGCAACTGAAATAACCACAATGGTTAGGGTGTTACACGGCCAAGAGCCATCCTCTTTCCATGCAGGACGCTATACTGCGTAATATAAAAATTGTTGGGGTTTAACGTCCCAAAGCCACGATATGATTATGAGGGACGCCGTAGGGGAGTGCTCCGGAAATTTCGACCACCGGGGGTTCTTTAACGTGTACCTAAATCTAAGTACGCGGGCCCGAAACATTTCGCCTCCATCGAAACGCGGCCGCCGCCATCGGGATTCCATCCCGCGACCTCGGGGTCAGTAGTAGAGCACCATAACCACTTGGCCACCATGGCGGGTGAGGCTTTACTGCAAGACTCTGGATCAGTACAAGCCAAATGTAGCTTTCGTCCGAAATATTTATAGTTTATAAAGAAACGTGAAGAGATAATTTTTTTGTTATTGTTTATAAGTGAAAACGTAGGAACGTGGGCTGCGTTAGAAGCGCTTATCCATACATCATGAAAGTAAGGCGAAATAATACCGATCGAAGAAAAGCAATAAAGAAAAGATAGAAATAATCTGTAGCACTATGTACATGTAGAGTGGCCAGCGTACAAAGAATGCCCTTGCGGGTAGGGACCGAAATGACAACGGTGATCCAGATCACACCGATTACCGCAGACAGAGGACAAACAGATATTTTACATACATTTGCAGACAAAATGAGCATAGGCTATATTCGTTAATATCGTAACATAATGAAGGGAAATATTAATGTCAGTCAAACCTCTTTAGGTTAAACTTAAATCGCCCAATTTCAAGGGGATGTTAATATTATCATATTTGTCTTCTCGTTATGTTAATCTGACACTGCATGCCACGGCCAACGCTGCAATTTCCCTAGCGCGCACTTCCGAAGCCGTTATATGCCTACAGGAAGTATACTTTATTGATGTTGTTGTTGTTGTGGACTGAAAAACATTTAGACACAAATCTCTGGCGATTGCCCTGCCACTTTCCTTGTGCGTGTGTTTAGTGTAGGCAAATTATTGCGTCATAATTTTTTTTACCTTGGGTGCTACACAGCTGTTTGGGGACCATAATAACGGCAGTAATACGCTGGGTCATGTCCCCGCCAATTTAATATCGCAAAACTCCGATCACATGATTCCCACTTAACAAATTCTCTCCAGTCGGAGCGAATAATTCTTCACTTACTTAAATCAAAAGTACCAGATGTTACCGCTGTAGAAAACGTACACTCGCCAACTAAAATAAAACGCAAAACAATAGAAGTGATGTTTCGGCACCCAATATAGATGCCTTGTTCAGCATAGTCCACAGGTATGATCGTGAACGTGGCCTTGACGTCAAAAGAGGTCATGGTGCCCCCGCTGTCTAACGTCACGTTCCTGATCTTGTCAACAAAGTCAGCGGAGTCCTTTACGTACGTCGACGTTCGTCCTACGAGCGGGCGGAGCCAGACGAGTTTTCTTCATACCCTAGACTTTCCCAGATGTTATCATGGCGCACTGACGTGATCCACGGAAGTCTTAACAGCGAGCTCATCTCTTGTCTGCTATGCTCTACACTCTAAAAACTGGTAAGCGTATCGCAAGAGTAAGAAAGCCGAGTTACTCTTCAGAGCGTTCTCTTACTCTCGCAAAGCATCGCATAGAGTGAAATGCACGTTCACTCTGTACGAAAGCAGAGAGTGAAATGTGCTTATACTCTACCTCCATCTGAGAGAGTGGAATGCCCGTATACTCTTCTGGCATGACAGAGTAGAACGCAGTTATACTCCTGCTCCTCATAGTATATGTCGATGTGCCGGCGTACCGCGAGCGATGACCACTCATTATTAAGCACACGCATATACAGTAGAGAGCACTGCATTCGCCGCGGGGCTGGATACAATTAATAAAAAAAAGCAGCGTTGCCAGCGCCTCCCAGTGCTTTTCAGTGTACTGGAATGCACTGGAATCCAGCGCCTGCCAGTGCTTTTCAGTGTACAGGAAGACACTGGAATAAAGCCTAATATCCGCGTTTTTAGCTTTGGATTTGTGCAGTTAAATAAGCGAATATCACCTCATCGAGTCGGTCGACGATCGAAACTACATTCGAAAGGTTTTTAAGTTCTTCGTATTTCAGTATCCACGTTTTTCGCTACGAACGTCGCGCACGGAGTACACTGCCCTAAGCCAAATGGTCCGTACGGCTAGAGTGCGCTATTACGGCTGTAGTCGCGGAACGTCAACAATAATGACCGAAAATGTGTCCAAGGGCGTGACGAAAACTGAAGTGTTCAAGGTGCAGTTCAGAAGTACAGCGTTTTCTACACAGAAATGACTAACCGCTTAGCTGGTCAATGCGAATGCCGCACATATCCTCGGTTACGCTAATCTTGTTTGCTGAGAAACAGGCCGGATTGACGTTCTGATACCGGGAAGCACAAAACAACGAAATGAACTATCTTGTGTTTGGTTGTCGCATGTACGGAGATACTCAAACCGGCGTTTCTAAACAAGAAAATGAAGCCAGATCACCGATATGGTCAGTGCAATCAGTAACAACATGGAAGAAAAAGGACGTGTTCGTCGTCTCCGAGTGTGGCGTTGTGGTAGCGCGTCGGACTCACAATCTGAGGGCCGCAGGTTCGAATCTCACTTGCGCGTGTCTTTTTTTTTTTTCTCACGGCTTTTTTTTTTGTCGCAGTGCTCGTTATTATGTCATCATTACGATCTACGCATGAATAAATTCTCAAATGCAATATTAAGGCCCTATTTCGACCGGGTTCTGCTATTTCTTTCTTGAGGTGTACTACTACTCCTTTCGGAGGGGTCCGGCTACTCTGCTTCGGCAAGAGTTATGTTACTCTGTTGAGGTGGAGTAATATAACCCTCTCAGGGGGCATTACTATACTCTGCCTCAAGAAGAGGTGATTTACTCTGGAAAAGAGAGTTAAATATGGGACAAGAATATACTCTCCCAAAGAGAGTGCCCAGCACTCTCTTAGTTCTTAGAGTGTAATCATCCGCTCGCGCTTGATTGTGCAGGACTAGATTCGAGACGCGCACTGGGACTCCCAATCGCGTTTCGGGAAATGCATGTGCAGATGTTCTGAAAAAGTACTCTATGGTAGCGTTCTTACCATCACGCTGTTTTGCTATAAAATAATTTATTTTAGTACTTTATTTAGATTCCTGCATTTCATGCTAATATACGGAGTACTAGCGTGGACAATTCATATCGGTCGCGAAAGTTGGAACGAAAAGGGGTCGAAAACTTATTGCCACACACATCAACGCGTGGCGTACGATTGAAGCGCGACTAGGTGAGGTGGGGACAAACATTCAAACCAACAACTCAAGATAATAATAATAATAATAATATCTGGGGTTTAACGTCCCAAAACCACAACAACTCAAGAGATTTTTTTAACAGCGAATCTGTTTAAGGTAGCCGCAATGTGTCCGACCCTATCTCAAAAAATAAACGGGTATGTGCCACAGCAATTGGGTAAATCCACTACTCACCACTGGTCCGCTTAAATTGAAGAAGAAAACAGTTAGCCCAACAAACGGGTATGCGCCACAGAAATTTGTGCGGCCTATCAGAAAACTGTCACCATCTTAAATGGGCATGTGCCACAGAAAGTGGGTAAATCCCACTACTCACCACTGGTCCACTAGAAATGAAGAAGGCGATACTTAGCCCAGCACTAAGGAACGGGAAAGGCAACGGCGGCTGCGAGAAGACCCCGAAGCGATAGGCGGCCTACGCCAACGACGACGTGCCAGTAAATATATGAGAGGTGTGAACGCTTGGTTTCAGGGTGAGTTTGTCTCTGGTTGGACATCCATGTTGCGTCTGTCACTGTATGAGAATTGCGAACGCTTGGTTTTAGTGCGAGTTTCTGTCTCTGGAGTTTGGACATCCGTGTCGTGTCTGTGACTGTCTGTGGTTTAACTCGAACCTCTCTGCGCTGAGGATTAACATATAAACAACCTGGCATCACCTAGCTAAAGCCTAGCAACGACCTAGAAGAAACGTAGAAACAACCCTCATCACCTAGCTAATGCCTAGAAACAACCTAGAAGCAACCAGATTAGTCTTCAGAATCGCCCAGTTTCGCTGTTTCAAGCCTTGCGTGGCTTAGTGTTAGTGCAAGCTTCGCCAATTTTTTCGAATATTTTTTCGAATATATTTTGCCTCGATGGAGGCAAAACGCTAGAGACCCGTGTGCTTAGATTTAGGTGCCCGTTGAAGAACCCCAGGTGGCCGAAATTTCCGGAGCCTCCCTGTGCGGCGTCTCTCATAATCATGTCGTGCTTTTGTTAAGTAACACTCCAAAATTGTTATTGTTGATAATGTGGGCTTGTGTTTAGTTTGGCGCTTGTCCGGTCAACAAGATATCGCTCACTCTTGTGCAATGGTTTCGCGCGTATCCTCCGTCGGCTATTTCTATGTGTATGTGTCGTTCACTGGCGTGGCACTTCATAGAAACAAAACTAGCTCCCAGCAGGTGTAAACCGTTCCTGACTGCTTTCGCTGGTGCATGGCCGGCGTGCTGTCGCCCTTCGTGAGATGAATCATCGCGAAGAAGCGCTGCGCTGCGAGCGGCTGTAAAAGGGGCCCTTTTACAGCTGATTGCCACGGTGGGTTGCCACGGGATTGGGCAACGTGAGTTTTTGAACTGTTGTGCCATTGTGCTTGTGAGCAGTTGTATCATATTTGTTAATCTTCAAGGCATTTTCGCGTGTAGGAATACAATATTTGCCTAATAAAATAAGCTTGCTTCTCAAATATTCCGTAGATGTCTTTCTGTCCTCTCGCATACGGCTATTAGCGAGCCGTAAAGATGTAAAAAAATGCGTAGCTATCAAATAAAGTAAAAGAGCAGCAGCTTAAAAAATATTACATAATTTCGCGCCATGTAGTGCAAAAGTGTGACGTCGTTACCACTTCCGGTTGTGACGTGTGTTCCTTTTTTTTCATGCTAGTTATCCCCAAGGCACGTAGATGGCGATGGTTGCCACGAGCCGCCACTTTCTCGACACGTAGGTTTCTATGGAAGCTTCGCTACCAGTTTACATTGGGGCTAGTACGATCCAAAAAGTGACGGATGAAAAATAGACGCGTTGTTTGTCGCAGTTGCTACGTGCTTACTTTGGTTATAATGAAGTTGACATTTAATCAACCTGATAACAGTTACCTTTACCGCAGCTTATTGTCGTACGCCATCAAGTCTATTTGTTTGAAATTGGAAGTTACGGAAGTTATATTTCACGAGCTGGCTAACTGAGAGAATGCGAATAGATCCTAAATGACGCGTTATGGCTGTAGCAACAAAGTGTAATTATCGCAATAGCCCGACTCTGCAAGACTTGCGGTGCTTGTAAACGGGTTACGACGCATGTGTTTCCTCGGCAAGTAATGGATTAGTTTGTGTGAAAATTCATAAATGAGAAGTATAAAGATAGAAGTCTTTGACGGCTAAATCCGTGTCGTGTTTTTAGAATAAGTATCCGAATGTCGAAATGTTATCTTCTGTTTCATTTTTAGCTGCTTGTTCAATCGATTTCAGATTGCATTCTAGTACCACGCCAGATATTTGCGGAGATAGTACTGGTGCCAAGAAAAAAGGAAGGCATCGAGGGAGGGATTCTTTGGCGAGAAGTACATATAAGTACAACAAATTTCGCATTGGATCAGTTTGTTTCTATCTTGTTTGTACGGCTCCCGTTTAACATCCTGTGAAAGTCATAATTAAGTTTAATTCGTGAAATTCGTGAAATTACTAGTCGTGAAAATGGTCTCAGACTGAATGCCTGGAATGCTTACAATGCGTGTTCTGTCTTTTGAGCGGCAGTAGTGGGTTGGGAATTCAAAATAATTGTAGCTTTTCAATTGATATACGATGGTTAATTTCTCTCGACGGCTTTATTAAAGTCCACAAAATAAGGGGCCGCATTACCCTCGCCATTTACCCTCGCCAATAGCAAGCTGTTCGGTTACTGCAACAAAAGCAAGCCTAAATAATGCGGGCGAAAGGTGTATTGAAATGGCGAAGACAAATAGTATTAAACTTTGTGAAGTATTAAGTTGGCTGTTTTTCAACTAGCTTTCAAATTACTTGGCTAAAGAAAAGGTGGCACACGGACGAGGAGATAAGTGATTAATAATGAGCGGTTATTTTGTTTGAATATGGTGGGGAGACTACCTTGCTTAAGCTCTCGCGAGAAGCTGCCCGATTTAAAAATTGCTTTCATTATATGCGCGAGAATACTGGATGTTAAGTATGCATTTAATTTTATATGGGATGGATTTAGAGTGGTGAGTGCGGTCTTTAGTTACGGTAACGTTTCTTTTTTCTTTCTTCGCGAAGTGCTTTCGTGCACTCTAAGAAAAAAAAGAGTATACGTGACTCTTTTCGGAGAGTTCTGACTTGCCACGTATACGACTCTCTTTAAATAGTCATGGTGACTCTCTTGGTGGGTCAGGGTCGGCTCGCTCTAGGAGAGTCCCCTGATCCTCTAGGAAGAGTGCAAAGACTCTCATCGGGAGGATCACGTTACCACTTATAGGGAGTCAGACGACTCTTGCCGGTAACGCTTCTAGGGGGGTCAAGGGACCCACACCGAAGCATCAAGCGACTCCACAAGTATTTTAAGCTACTCATTTGATCCTTGCTCTACTTTTGCGCGATTACTGTTGAAAATAGTGGAGTATTCATTTTAAGCAAGTCCAATAATACTTGCCGTTCTGTTCATCGATTTTAAAAAAGGAATAGTTCAGTTTTAGGATTATTTTAATAAAACTCGTCAAAACAACACATATTTTCCAGCAAAGTTATATAGAAAGCGCGAAAAAATGGTCTGTGATTTCCATTTAAGAAGTTTGGGTATTGCTCATTTACATGCTTCTATGAGTATAACCAACTAAAATGTGTGACTGTGATGTGCACAGTGTCATATGGTGCTAAATGAACAGCAGAAATCGCCATCATGTTTCCATATTTATTCCTTGTGATTAAAAATAAATCAAAAAGTGGTGACGGCTTGAGGCATCAGACTTGTGGCTTGCCAGGTTGTCGCTCCTGTCCAACGTGAGCACCATGAAAAACGGTATCTGAAAAGAAGAACGTGATATTATGATGAGAAAATGAAATTGCAGTAAAGGTTTGCAAAACCTACACAATAAGTGGTTCACACAGACATAATAAAGGCTAACAACAAAACAACAAAGCACATCCTCCGGCAGCCAGGGGCATGCCGTGAGCGGTTATTGACCGCATGTTTTACAAACGTAAACCATCCTTAAATACTCAGATAAACAGATGCGAGTACTAGGGCCCGAACGACACCCAGCGCGTGCGTACGCCGTCTACGTCGAGGTCAGACATGTCATATGCTAGAATTAGCGCACATAACTCCCACAATCACGTACACTCACTCGATTATGTTATAGCGCCCAACGTCATCGCAATGCAAACCACGAACACAGCAAACAGAAACGAGGGAAAAGAGTGCACGCCGGCGGCAGCAACAACGCGCGCCGTCGAAAGTCTGGAGCTTTTTCACTTTACCGACGAGGCGTGTCCAACTTGAATGACTACCGCGTACGTTCTGGAAGCCACCGTACTATATCTGCACCTCAAACTACCGTCTTTAAGCCAACGAAAACCATTACATATAGTGCGTCTGAGCGTTCTGTACACAGGCTTTTTTTTCTTCACGTTCCCACGCGTGGAAGCACGCTGCACACTGAAGGTCGATGGAAATGTTATTATGAAGTAGACTAAAGTGCATCTCAAAACGACATCTTGCACCTTCAGTAGTGCAGACACGACGTGCGATCAGCAAGAAATGACCCTCGATTATTGTTTCCATCGCTCACTTTATGGGAGCTTGTACAGCAACGCAACGGTGGCAACTCGTTAACTGACAGCTTTAGTTGGGCATCCGCAACAGCCCCGCGGATACAGGCTACTGTTGGAAATGGCTGGCAGGTTCCGCAGAGCTGCTGCAGACGCCCAGCTAAAGCTGTATAATTAGTACCTACGAAAGCAGTACACTCACCGTTAACTGGCGCCCGTTGTCGTCCGCAGCTCCATGAATATTCCGCCCTCCAAGCGTCACTTCGTGCACGGCTCGAGCCGGCGTCAACACCACCGAAGACGCGCAACCTACGCAACCACGCAATGCATTCCAATAGACTGAGACGACTGAGAGAGGAGAGCGGCGCGCCACCGCGGCACCAACCCCATCTGCGTGGCCGAGCAACGCGCCACAACGGCGCCAAAGGGCAAGCGCGCGATATGTATGGCGTATACGGCGGCTCTTCTGTACACCGAAGCCAATCGAAACGCGCTTCAGGAGGGTCCAGTGACTCCTTCCCAAATGCGAACTCTTTTTCTCTGCCTGTACCTTCCAAAAGGGGTCAGAGGGACACCCGAAGGGAGTCACGGTTCCATGACCCTCTTTTGACTCTCTTTTTTCTTAGAGTGTGTGGAGCTGATAGTGTGGTGCTTCCAAAGCAGAAATCAGCAAATGCATCGGGAATCATTTCGCATTTCACAACACACTCACGGTTGTATAATTTCTTATATTGTTTCTCACTTGGTTCTTCCAGTTGGAAACTTATTTTCAATCTCCCACGTTTTCTTTCTGTTTTTGCCACATTCTAAAATTTTCCTCCGGTAATATCCCTGCTCGACCTCTTTTAATGTGGCCCAAAGCTGATTAGGAAACATTGGTATGTGTTATCAGCAATCTCCTCAACAAGACCTTGAGCTAAATATACGCGCGACGTGTTGTGCCAACAAGAGTTTTGATAATATTCTCCTTTGATGTTTCTCCTCATTGTAATACATAGCCCTGCAGTCCATATTTTGTTGCATAATGTATTTCGTTAGGGTGCAAGCGAACCGCAATTGACTGCTTTGTTCTATAAACTTCGCGTGTTGTCATACAATAAGCTATACAATACCTTGATTTGGGAAAGTTGGTTCATCTTTACAGGGTACATTAAAAAAAGGCAAAAGACGAAGACGAAAGAAACACATACAACACATCAGCGCCAGTCCTGAGGTATGTGTCTCTCTCGTCTTCGTCGTTTGCGCTTTTTATGTACCCTGTAAACAATAAGCTAGTTTCACCTATGTGTAAACTATGCGCCATTGTTTGTTACAACAAATTTCATCTGATTTAGTTAAATGTTTAATAGATCCTGCGATTACTTTTCGTGTGTTGTGTCTGTCTTGTTGAGTCAATTTATTGCTTGTTTTAAGTCGGACTATATTTCTTGAGTAGTGTTTGTCTGAGAGAGAAGGGGTAGCGGGCAACACGCATTTCACCTTGTACTTCATATCACGTGAAAGCATCCTTTTTTGTTTTTGTTTTCGGCAACGCGAACGCCGCAGGGATGATGTGAACGCGCCGCTATAGCGCGCCTCGATCTCCGAGGCGTGCGAATGCTCATGTGACTTTTTGTACCACACGCTGGCTTTTCACCGAGGGATCTTCTCATGAGCCGTTTAAGGCTCTCGCCTTAACTACGATATTGAGATAATTCAATGAATAATTGTAAAAGTGCTACAGGGCTCACTTAACATTTTCGTGATGCAACGCGCAATGGACTCTACGCGAGCCATGCCCTCCCATGTTGACACTTTCCTTCCAAACAGTGAGCGACGCAACCGGTGGTAGTGCTTCGTCTCCCACTGCTGCCAATCAAACTGCCCGAGCAGAGGATGAACGCCGCCATTGACAGAAGCCGGCTGTGCTTTAATTTCACATTAGGGAGTATCGTAGTCGTCGGTAAAGAGTTTTTTTTTTTTTTTTTTTTTTTTTTTGCTCAGGACTGATTGCACGCAGTACGACGCCGACCGTTACATTGCCGGTTCAAAGTAAACAAAAAGGATTATAGTAAAGTAGAAATTTATATCAGATAACATAAGCGCGGGTGCGTTGTGCTTTATGTACGACGTCTGCAGCTATGGCACGCCTTTTAGATACGAAGCACTTCTTTGAAAACCAAAGGTATTTTGTGACTGTTTCTATCTATCTATCTATCTATCTATCTATCTATCTATCTATCTATCTATCTATCTATCTATCTATCTATCTATCTATCTATCTATCTATCTATCTATCTATTTTCTTTCCTTTCATTCCTTCTTTCGTTTTTTTTTCTCTTTCCTTCCTTCATTCTATCTTTCTTCCTCGATATGTTCATTCCTTCCTTCCTTTCTATCTTTATTCCTTTCTTTCTTTTCTGTTTATTTTCTCTTTCTTTATTCTTTCCTTCTTTTTTCTTTCTTTCTATCTCTCTTTCTGCCCTCGTGAGCAACGTCACCTGGCAGCCCAAGCATTACACGCGGTTCTCCCGAGATTAGCAGATGTCGACGAGGCTGTTCCGAGGTTCTGATCAAAATAAAATCACAACAACGCTGGGCGACCCGCACGCGCACGAACACACCGCGTTCCGTTGAAAGCCAGACCATAAAAGAAATAAATAAAATAAAAACCACGTGCACTAAGCGAATTTTCATAGAGAGGAAGTTCGCTACTAAACACTTAAACTCCGCCCAATCAAATAACAAATACAGAAAGATTTCTCGAAGAGAGCCAGAAACGTAGAAGGGCAGCGACGGCGATGGTTCGAGTGTGAAGCGAAATGCATTTGTGCGAGAGAAAGATGGAAAGAGGAGCGAGTGTCTTTTTTTCTTTTATTATCTTTTTGTTCTCTTGCTCTCCCCTTACGCGTGGATCGGGAGGCGGCCGTGGAGGCGGAATATAAAAGATACGGGGCTTATATAGAGAGGCGACGCAAAATCGCTCACGGTGGGTAATGAGACGTGATGAAATCCGAGGAACCCGAGCTGCAAGCCCGGTCCGGCTTTTACACTATGCTTCCTCCTTCACGCTTCGTCTTCGCTTCGCTGTATATCTGCGTGCCGGACGCTGTAAAGTTCGCCACGCGCACGATCTTTATTATTTCATCTCCGCCTGCAAATTTTTATTATATGTTCCTTTTTTTTTACCCCCTCCCTAGTACTGACGCCGTCTTCTTGTTAAACTTTGTCTTATACTCTCGCACTTTCACGCCAGCCTGCCTTACTCCTCGCCCTTTTCACCTCCACTGCGCTCGTATTTGCAGTGTGTTACGCGTTTCAACGTGTGTTATTCGGTTAGCTACGCCTCCGTGGCCCTTCCCTTGACGTGCCGAGTTTCAACTTGTTCGCGCGAAGCTACGTTGCTTCACCGATCTTTTAAATCTTTATTTCCACAACGCTGCCCGGAGGAGGAGATTCGTCGACTTCATTCCTGGACATTTTGTTATGTTTTAATAAATTTTTACGCTGCCAGCTTGCCTTCATTTCTAGGGTAGAGGGGTGGAGGAGGAGTTTCTGTGGAGATCTTTGAGATGAAAAATTGATGATGAGATGGCGCGCCCCGGTACACAGAGCCAAGAGAGAGTGCGCGGAGAAAATTATATTAGAGCATGACGCGCCCTGTATTCGCCGCATATAAGAGATGGTGGTGGACATTGTGAGGAGGGGGAGAACAAAATCGAGAGTCGGAACGGTTTTCTTTAGAAAAAAAAGCTGCTGTCGTGCTCAAAGAAAAATGGAGTCGCGGGGAGCCGTTGTGTGAGCGAGCGGGCATGTGGATGAGTGAGCTGGCGACAGAGTGCGTGACTAAGCGAATGAGCAGCGAGCAATAGTGTGTGTAGAGAAGGAAAAAAAAACATTAAAAGAAAAGAAGCCTGCAGCATTGACCGTGGACGGGGCTTCTAAAATCATGTGCAATTTTTTCCTTCGATTGTTTCTTTCGTTTGTAAGCGCTGAGGGCGGAGGAAAAAAGAACGTTTTGAAATATGCATATCATTTAATTATCGTCGGAACTTTTAAAGGCGCCAGTGACAAAGTAAAAGCACAAAAACTATATGCCGCCGTCAAGGTTCTATGCGTGGAACGGACCTGATACGGCAGAGATACGGTGTACATACATACATACATACATACATACATACATACATACATACATACATACATACATACATACATACATACATACATACGTACATACATACGTACATACATACATACATACATACATACATACATACATACATACATACATACATACATACATACATACATACATACATACATACATACATACATACATACATACATACATACATACATACATACATACATACATACATACATACATACATACATACATACATACATACATACATACATACAACACTTGTCATTTCCATGATGCGCACCGCCACCTAGGACGTCAGCTCATTGCATCTGCCGTTGTACCTAAAGCGTTTTGCTGTGAAGCACGAGGTGGCAGATTGGATTCCCGGCCGTGGTGGCAGCTTTCGCTCGGCGGGTAAAATTAAAAATCACGGCGTGTACATACATTTAGGAATGAAATCTGTGTAGTACTTCTTGCTGGGCTATTCGGTTCACGACCCGCCACGGTGGTATAGTGGTTATGGTGCTCGACTGCTGACCCAAAGGTCGCAGGATCGAATCCCGGCCGCTGCGGCCGCATTTTCGATTGAGACGAAAATGCTTGAGGCCCGCGTACTTAGGTTTAGGCGCAGATTAAAAAAACACCAGCTGGTCAAAATAGCCCTCCACTACGGCGTCCCTCTTAACCATATCGTGCTTTTGGGACTTAGAGCACCAGCAGTTAGTATTACTATCCTTCAGTTCATGCTGTCTTACGGACCATACCTATGGACACTAAGCGCAAATCGACAAATAATGCAGAAGAGCGAGGAGGGTGAGCATTAAGCTTTTCGCTGTTCCAGGAAACCTTAAAACGCGCACTACAACACCGCGCCATCACACTTGCAATAAAACGGCTCTCCGGCGGAAGGAGGCAACCTGACTTGTCTTTGATACAGGACGGCCCTAGCTTCCTATACTATGTATGAAAGGTCTGTAATAACTCACGTGTAGCTGCATGTTTACATCTGCCAAGAATCCTTATCTATAGTCTACCCACTTGTATGCTTGGCAGCGCGCAGGTTAATGCGCTCAGTCTTTCCGTTTCAAAGACAGCTTGTGTTACAGTGCATGCTAGCTTATGCAACGCCCGGTCTGGCTGATATATAGGTCTTGCCGCAAGATAACGGAGTTTATGTATACCACATTCGTGGTACATATTACGTAGTACGGTCTGGTTTATTTCTCTGGGAAATCGTGGTTCTTGCTGCTATCAGGCTGTATACAATATGCGTGGACAGAACTAGGCGGCCTTGCGAGGCGCAGAGAACAAGATGGGCACACCCACGCCTCTTTGCCGCCTGTTCTTCATGTGACGTAATACGCAGTGCATATACGGTACAAAGGTACAAACACAAGCGTGCGCCGTTCGTCGATTTGCGCTAAATGGCCGTAATATTTACAGCTCGCAGGGCGTATAGTCGGATGCCGAAGAAATGACTCGCTCGAACGAAGACGTCTCGTCAGGAACGCAAGTTTAAAAGCGTTTCTCGGATGCTAATACCACGCGCCGTCGACAGCGTCAACGTCTGCTGCGCCACACCGCAGACAATCTGTAAATTTGACGCGCCCCGATGATCCCCGCCGCATTTTCCCTGCTGGCTATTCAACCACGCCGACACAGCCCCCGCACCTCGTCAGTCCATTTGCTAGATTGCACCCCTACGCTTTAAGCAGCCCCAACCCCCGCGTGGAGACCGATCGACGTGGTTATCGAATATAATATCACCGCCATATTTGGCCCTCGTGAAACGCGGAAGTAAAAGACAACAAGCTTCAGCAATAGCGACGATTGGGAAGTGCCGCTTATATAAGAGGTGACTCAGCGACGACGTAGACGCCCCTCACCCGTATTCGCGCACTCGAAAAACTCGCGTTGGCGGTGGCTGCAGGCAGTTCTTCTGCCTCGGTCGCAATAAGTGCGCGGGAGAAAGCAACAGATTTGTATGTAAACCTACCTCTCCCTTTCTACACCCGCCGGCCCCCGTGCAATGTGTATCATGCTGCACCCTTCCACGACCATCCCTGGCCCCATCCTCGCCGCTCGCCGACGTCATTCAATTAGGCAGCTAGAAGCGCGCACCCATCGCGCCTCCTATTAATTTACCACGCGCGCAAGAGAGATTTACGACTCGAGAGCAGTTTGGCGCGTGTGTTGCGGCCGGCCTTCTGTCTTCGTCGTCCCTCACCCCGCCGCAGTTGCCGGAGTGCGACGCTCTGGTCGTCCTTTTTTTTTTCTTTAGCGAAGCGTCCGTACAACCTCTCTAGACTCAGCGGCCTTTCTTCTCCTTCACAGCAGCCAGTGCCTCTCTAACGCTGGACAAACACGGCTTATCGCGCGTCAAAAGAGGGTCTCGTCGCGTATCCATAATGCATGCCATGCGGAGCCCTCGTAGTATGTATGTACGGTCAGCCCCGTTTCTCCATGCATTTATGTGCGCGCGCTATCCTCACCCCGCGAAACTCCCTCCGAAGCCGTTGACTCGAACGACGCGCTCCATAACTGCGGCTCTTCCAATCCAAATGGTCCCGGCTGGAGGCACGCAGTGCCGCGTACGATCTCTGAGGCAAAGTGTGCAGTCGTTCGACACAGAAAAGAGTAATTAAAAGAGGGTTTACTTTTTTATGCGCGTTTCGTTTTCCATTTTCGCCAGTTAAAACACTCTTGACGTGAACAAATATATCTTCATGTACATGTAGGTGCGGAAATCAGCTGCGCCGAGATCGTGTTAGCTACAGAAGCAGTCGTGGTTTAATTTGTATGGGACAAGGCGGCATTTTGTTAACGTGCACTCTTATGGGCAGATAAATGGATATCGCTCCAGCATTCAAATTGTACGTTTCCACGCACATTGCCGCATGTTACTCTCTAACGGCGGCACTCTTCTCTGTGGCAGCTCCCCTCAACCCTCACCTCTCTCTCGCGCGCGCGCGCAGATAATCGAAACAGCATCGACACAATGAAACACAATTAGCCAGCTGGTTGCACAACTCTTATCATCCCTGATGCTGTTGAACAGACGGATGCGATGGTCATTCCACAAGAAGGACGCGTCTACTTCGCTTGCTCTAGTCATATCGGAATTAGGTGTAGCACTCATTTAGGCCACCGTGACCGCCGGATTCCTTGTCGCTATGTCTCTTAAAGAAACATACAATAATACACGACTCATCATGGAAACTTGGCAGCGCAAACAAACGGGACACAGAAGGAGCGGCACACAAACAAGCACAGTCTGAAATTTGGATTTACTCACAGAAGAAATATATCCAAAAAAGAAACGAGGGGAAAGGGAAATACACGAGGGACGGATCAACCGAAATCAACTGTCGTCCACGAACGAGATCTCACAATCTAAAAGCGGTACGCACGGTGATGTGACAGAACTATCAGCTTTCTTTATGAAAAAACGCCAGGCCTGCGCGGAAAGCGCAGCACAGTCACAGCGAAAGCTGGAAGAGCGGCATTTGTAGAGCCCGTTATAAACTCTCCTGTGGCTACTAATACAGGTACATTAGCAACGTACCCACTACGCCACAAAGCGCAATTTTTGGGAAGTTGAGAAGCACCCAGCACGACATTATTCGTTGTTCTGCGGAGAAGCGAGGTACCATATGTAAGCGATTATGTGCAGTTTGTTGATGCGGCGGTTGATGACGATGAATAATTATGGTTGCGCCCTTTGTAATGGGTTGGAAACTTTAAACGACCCACTAGTTACGTAATGCATATTGCGGGACGCCCGGTCGTTATTTAACTGTCCCACCACGCTTTATAACACACTTTAACCGGAGAAACGTAGAGCGAGAGAGAGAGAGAGAATTGACTTTATTGAAACCCTGAGGAAATGGATCATGGGAGCCTTATGGGCTTCCTTGGCAACCAACAGAAGTGCACTTGCGAGGAACCCACTACGCTATAAATCATTGTAATTTTTGAGAAGTAGGGCAGTAGGCACTGTGCCATTTTTCGTCATTCTACAGACAGCCGTGGTACCTGCTAAACGCATGTAAGGCATTATGCGCACTTTGTTGATGTTGTGCGTGATGACGATGAAGAATTATGGCAGAGCTCTTTGTAATGGGTTGGAAGCATTCAACAACCTACTCGTTGCGCAATTCGCATTGTGTGACGCCTGGTTACAGAATTCGCGTTGTGCGACGCTTGGTGCTTATTCTACTCTTTTACCACGCTATATTGCATATGCTAATGTGGTTCCTTCCCGACATGAAGCCTGTATAGGACCTTTTTGCAAAGCAGTTTCAAGCACCGGCATGGCTCAGAGGTTGAATACTGGGCTCCCACGCAGAGGGCCCAGGTTCGAACCTCGTTCCATCCTGGAATTTTTTTCTTATTTAGTTTTTTTTTCTTATTTCGAGCGATACTGGTTACGGACACCGGCGGCGGCGGCGGCGGCAGCGGCGGCGGCGGCGGCGGCGGCGGACAACTACGGCACCAAAAACGGCCGGTGAAATGATCTCATAACAGCTTTCGCTGTAAAAGGCTTCAGCAACCTTCCTAGTTTTATTGCGACAACGTTAAAGAGCTCGTTTCGATGAAATTCCACTGTCGGCGTTGGCGTGAGCGGCGGCGTCGTTGGATGTAAGCAAAAAATCAGCGTTGTAAGTGAGCGAAATTCGAGGTAGATGCCAATAAAGAAATAACAAAAATCTTCGGTTCGAGTAGGACCGGAGATTAGAACCATCGACCCCTCGCTCCGTGGCACGATGCGTTTAGTCGCTCGGCCAACACACACACTTCGTCTAGCATACTAACGGTGAGCTATTTATACACACCATTTACCGCTGGTGGTACGCACATATAGGAGGTTGTTCAGCGGCTTGACTATTACCTGAGAGATGACCAAAGGGCCTACGGGCGCGCTTTTAAATGGCATCGCCCTACCATGTGGCCGTGTTTGGTCGAGCCGCATGCATGGATATAGGAGCCGGAGGGCGTCCGCACTTTGGCCTTTCTTGAGGCACAGTTTAGGAGTCCACCGAGAAGCAAAGCGAGGCTAGCGATTGGGAAGGCGATACGAACATGGTCCGATTACTCTATCGCGTTCTACTTTTGAAAGCGAAGCTCAAGCGTCCTCTAAGTTTTTCGTATCATGATTTTAGTACAGAACAGAAGTGCGCCAAAATTCCGGTACGCAACTACACATTGCGCAACGGGCGGACAAGTGTAAACCTGGTGCAGACTTTAGTGTATTGTAGCACTCTCGCAGGCATCGTAGGGAGATTGCTGAAGCCTTTTTTTGTAAAGAACACTGATCATTGTGGCAATTCACCCTTTGTCTCACTCTTGGATTGTGCGATCTCGTTTCTGAATGACGCTTGATTTTGGTTGACCCTTCCCTCGTGTATTTCCCTATCCCCTCGTCTTTTTTTTTGCATATATTTCTTCTGTGAATAAATCCAAGTTTCAGCCTGCGCCTGTTCGTGCCCCGCTCCTTCTGTGTCCAACTAGCCCGCCTGTTAACCCGTCTGCATATATTACTCCACTGAGTGTGTCTGCAGCTACTAACTGATGCAGTACTAAAAGCAGGCATCGACTCCATCAGTGCATTGAAGGCACTGATGCCAAGGCATTCCACATCTTCCAGTTGTGTACACAGCTGAGCAAGTCGTTTCCCCTCAACGTTACAGTGCATTAGATTCAGGGACTCGGTGGGAAACCGTTCAACAGCCTGACCGACGAAGTGGACTACTCGGCATTTTCATATGGTGCCACACAAGCCTGTCTTACTTGTGGTCATCCCCGTACTTCATCCCAGACACAAAAGCCCCTACTTCCATGACACGCAGCCAGCGTGTTTTTTTGTTTTTGTTTTTCGCGGCAACCGTTTCCCCTAAGCAGGAATTTTAAATTTCGAATGGTGGTCCTGACACCTGCTGTCAGCTGAGAGAAAGAGGGAGAGAATTCATTTGAAGGCACAGATTTCGGCCTGAGCTAGTGCGCTCTAGCAGGGCTAGGAAGCCTGCCAATGACAACTACGCAACATGCCCTAAAAGCCGAGCAACTGTGTTTATGACGAATATCCATCACATTTTGTAGCCCTCGTTCTCAAGATATTGGGTACAATGTGCTAAAAGACAGTTCGCACACACACAAAAAAAGGGGACAGTTGGAGATCCTTCGGAGAGGTCTTCGACCTGTATAGCGGGGAAATTCAGAGAGGATTAAAGGGAAGTTGAAGTGCTTTTTCTAAAAAATGACTTTGGAGCGTAAGGACAGTTTGATCCCTGCTGAATTCGAAAAGCAATGTGAGAGTTCTCAAAAGTGAACGCAAGTAGCACTTTTTTGGCAAGAAATAGTGGCTGTAGCCGCAGGACTTCTTGAGATGCTGAACGAACGCAGTGACGTCATCCTCGGTATGCCGCATTATCTGCAACAGCAGAACTGCTGAAGCGTGGCCTCTTTGATTAGCTCCGGCAACGGCACGTCACGATTTATTCACGGAAGCCACGGTATTGAACATGCGAGAGACGCTTGTTGACGTAGCTGTCGGCTGTTTGTCGTTATTCCAGATATCGTAATACAGCTGCAGAACTGTCAGCTTCGCTATACTTGAGCCTTCGTTACATAAATAGGGCTCTCGCAGTTTGTTCGGATCAGTGAGCAGCGGAAACCTTCCGTCGAGCCGAGGTGCAAGCACGGCTCCGCCAAAGGAACCGAAGATGACGTTAGTTTCCACGCCCATACTTTCGGCGTGCTCGCGGGGGCGGAGCAAGACGAACTTTTCTTTCACGTATTTTAAAACTCCTGCTGCAACAACCGCGGAAAAAAATACGACATCGTCGACAGTGATGTCTATTGTTGCTAACCACGAAATGTTATCGAATTCTGAAACCTCTTTAGCTACTTTTTAGGCGCCCACCTTTGGAAGAATTATCTCATCTCACGTGGGCAATTGAGAGCGTCCAAATACAGCTATTTTGAGTGCTCTGAGTATGTCCTGTAGTGCACACAATCAAAGCGAATCGGGCAGCCGCCTTTGGACGACTGTCGAGCTGTTTGTTCTGCATGCTTCAAGTGTAAATTTTTCACGTCGGCAATATTCAGAAAAAAAATTTCATTCGTGGCTCCCGAGCCTCTCAGACTCGCAATTTCTCATTGAACCTTTGTCTTCATTGTCGTTAATGAACCATATGCGAGCGTAAAGTGTGATCCCGGCAATAAAAGAGAAAACTAAATGTACGATATCCTGAGAGATTTCGCCAATGCCTTGACAAAAACAAAAGAGAAACCCACCGTTAAAAATTTGGAAATGTTTGCTGTGGCTAATAAGTTCCTTGATGCTCCTTCTGATGTCAATCCTTGATGTCAATCTGATGATAAAAATTTGATTCCGTGAACAATGCTATGAAGGCTGAGTTGACAATTCTCAGGACATCTGTAACTATTCAAGTGACAGTTTTTATGAACAGAAAAAAAAAATAATATTGCATCTTTGACTAGCTGAATTCGCAACAAAACTAGGACTGAAGAAAGAGAGCCGCACAAGTGCTGCTGTGTGTGTCGCTATCCCTTAAGCCCTAGTTCTTTTTTTTTTACAGGACAGCAGTTATGGTCAAGGTTTGATGTGTGCCGCAGATAGAAAATTATAATCATCATGAATCGGCTGGCGTTCTTTTCGTCCTCTTCTTCATAGCCTTCCTCTTCTTCCCATTCTGCTTCGTTCCCACAAGACATGCGCCGGTTTGTCCAGCGTGCATACGTCGGCACTCTAAGAGAATACTCATTCATACTCACTCACCCCAATCTTTTTCGGCTTTCCCGTTCACTCACGCTCATACTCACGCCTACTCACACTCATAGACAGGGTTATAGGTTTGGCTACTTTGCGCCAATTCGAATACTTTTTAGGCTGGTGACGGCAGAAAAAAAAACGCCTCTGCTACTTAGCTACTTTTTGGCTATTTTCTTGCTCCCTCGATTTGCGCCAAATTATCCATATCTTGTGACGTCGCAGCCGCTGTCACGCGAGTATACGGTTTCAAAAGATAGCGACCAAGGCGCGTTTCTAGCTCCCAAAATTGAATTTGCCGCTTGCATTACTCAAAAGAAAATACTTTTAAATACGTGGCTGGGATATTGGAGGGAAACTGTTGCATTGGGCCTAATTCTGCAAGTAACCTATTTTTAAACGCGACTTTAAACTTTATTAGAGCCGAAAGGCGGGCTAGTTGGAACATATCCATTCTTAGGCAGCAGCATACAGATAATACACGAGAAGAAAACAGGACAAGCGCTGGCCTAACAACTTAAAGGTTGATTTGAGGAAAACAACTATGCGTAAACACGGGAGCGGACTGTACAGAAAAATACAAGCGTGCCTATGAGCACTCTATGAACACAATCTCTTCTGCAGATAGCGAAACTGATGGCTGACTTATGCAGTTGTGTTCATTCTTAGGAATGTGGTATGCCTCAGCGACCTCCCGTGCCCTCCGATTACGATGTTGCGGGATAGTGGAAGTTCCCGTGTATGAGGGCGCATAGCCGCACTCGAGCCAGTGGCTGGCAAGGTGGGGTGAGTGTTCCCTTCAATGAATCGGCATGCTCTCTTAAGGTGATGTTAATACACCAGCCAATCTACCGATGTAGATTGCAAGTAATTCTATATATCACCCCAGAAAAACAGATTGAGTGAGTACTTCTTAACATGCTTGACAGAGCAAGCATGCTAACTGTACTTGAAAGTGAACACGTGAGAATCGAAAGCGCTCCGCATACAGGATGCTCTGCACTCATCATCATTAGAAATCGCTTATCCGACGAACTGTTTGTGTTATTTCTTAGAATTATGTGCGGACTACGACTCGGGAATATTAACGGCTAGGACTTCGTCAACATGCAACAAATGATTGTAGAAAGTGACTACAGTTTGCGCTTCAAACCCAGCGACTGTTTATGAGTGCACTAATGCAGTACTCATATTCATCTTGCCACAATGCTGTTACTTCTAGTTTGTTTAAGAAATGTCATGAAGGAGTCGTAAAGACAGTGTCATTTCTGAAACTACGCAAGAAACTTCATCATCGCGCACGAAATGATTGTCGCTGTCCATAATTTATGCTTGAATCTCAGCAATTATAATTTTGAAGGGTTCTTGCTATGCTCACTTACAGTTCACCAAAAGTCTCTTGCGTTTAGTCATTTCAGTAAAAACTTCGCACTTGACTTCAGATTCGCGTGGCTAGTTTCGTCTACTTTTGAAGCCCTTGGCTCAATTTCGCTACTTTTTGGTTAGTTTTCCCAATTTCTTGGCTATTTTTTTGCTTTTCAAATTGGCAACCCTACTCATAGACATTCACTCACGTTCATACTCATGCCTACTCCCACTTATAGGCACTCACTCACTTTCATACTCACGTCTACTCACACTCATAGACGCTCAATAACGCTCATACCCACGCCTACTCACACTCACAGGCACTCATTCACGTTCATACTCACGCCTACTCACACATATAGGCAGTCAGTCACGTTCATACTCACGCCTACTCACACTTATAGGCACTCAGTCACGTTCATGCTCACGCCTACTCACACTTATAGGCACTCACTCAATTTCATACTCACGCCTACTCACACTCATAGACACTCACAAACGCTCATACTCACGCCTACTCACACTCATAGACACTCACGTTCATACTCACGCCTACTCACACTCATAGGCACTTACTCACATTCATACTCCCGCCTACCCACGCATATAGGCACTCACTCTCTTTCATACTCACGCCTACTCACACTCATAGGCACTTACGTTCATACTCACATCTACTCAGACTCACAGGCATTCACTCACGTTCATACTCACGCTTACTCACACTCTTAGGCACTCACTCACGTTCATACTTCCGCCTACTCACACTGATAGGCACTCACTTACTTTCATACTCACGCCTACTCACACTCATAGGCACTTACTCACGTTAATACTCCCGCCTACTCCCACCTATAGGCACTCACTCACTTTCATACCCCTACTCACACTCACTCGCGTTCATATTCACGTGTTCTCATAGCCATAGGCATTCACTCACGTTCATACTCGCACTCATACGTGCTCACTCACGTTCATAGTCACGCCATGTTAAAGCCATTGGTAGTCACTCATGTTCATACTCACATCTACTCACATTCACAGGCACTCACTCACGTTGATACTCACGCCTACTCACACTTATAGGCACTCACTCACGTTGATACTCTAG
This sequence comes from Rhipicephalus sanguineus, assembly GCF_013339695.2. NCBI lineage: Eukaryota > Metazoa > Arthropoda > Arachnida > Ixodida > Ixodidae > Rhipicephalus > Rhipicephalus sanguineus. Next base: position 56,624,273 of record NC_051176.1, read on the forward strand.
CCTACTCACACTTATAGGCACTCACTCACTTTCATACTCACCCCTACTCACACTCACTCGCGTACATATTCACGTTTTCTCATAATCACAGGTACTCACTCACGTTCATACTCATGTGTACTCGCACTCATACGTACTCATTCTCGTTCATACTAACGCCACTCACACTCATACGTACTCACTCACTTTCATGCTCACGCCAAGTTAAAGCCATCGGTAGTTACTCATGTTCATACTCACATCTACTCACACTCATAGGCACTAACTCGCGTTCATACTCACGCCCACTCACACCCACTGATGCTCACTGAAGTTCATACTCGCGCCTACTCACACTCATAAGCACTCACTCACGTTCATGCTCACACCTCACGCCCATTGGTACTCACTCGTGTTCATACTCACGCCCAGTGGCGCTCATAAGCACTCACTCAGTTTCACGCACGCCTACTCACACCCATCGGTACGCATTCCAGTTAATACTCACGCCCACTCACACTAATAAGTTCGCTCACGTTCAGTAACGCCTCTCACACTCATTGGTACTCACTCACGTTCATACTCACGTGCACTCACTCTCATACCTACTCACTCACGTTCACACTCACACCTACACACATCCTAGCACATACTCACGCTCTTACTCACGTCTACTCGTACTCACTCACGTTCACACTCACGCCATCTCACACTCATACGCACTTACTCACGTTCATACTCACGCCTGCTCATGTCAATCGGTACTCATTCGCGTTCATACTCACGCCCACACTCGCTCATAAGTACTCACGTTCATACTCAAGTGTACTCACACTTATGGACACTCGCTTACGTTCATACTTGCGCCCACTCACACTGATGAGTACTCACACCCGCCTACTCACACCCATTGGGGCTCACGTTCATACTCACACCTACTTACAGCCATTTGTACTGACGTTCACTAGCGCCTACTCACTTCCCTGGGTACTCACTCACATTCATGCTAACACCTACTACACTCATACCATGTTACATTCATACTCATGTCTGCTCACATCCCTCGTCACTCACTCACACTCACACTCATGCCTTTGAAATGAGTATACTCATGAAAGAATATGCAAAGCTTCACGCTCTTCTCGCACTCACAGGCTGGCCCCTGACGTTCATATTGAAGTGTACTCCCGTTCTCAGGATACTCGGGTTTACACGTCTACTACCTCCCATCTTCGAACATTACCACTCACACCCGCTCAACCTCGCCGGGTCTCATTCACATCTGTCTGTCACACTGGACGATTTGTATGATTCAAATGGAATGGCATGCGCATCTAGGATATTCTCTTTATATCCGAACGGGCAGATCTCTAATTGATATTAGAGACAAACCACGGATGTTAACACTCCTTCAAGAGAAATGTCCTGTACATATATTTTATATGGGATGTCTGGCGGATTTTCGCCGTAGGATATCCCGGAACAGACACCAGCCTCGGCTAGAGCAGAATATTGCCGAGCATTACATACACTATGCAGTAGGAGCTCCTTAATTCGGATTTTACGGGACCGGAAAAAATGTTCGAATTAACCGAATACCGCATTATCTAAAGTAACAAGAAAACAGTACACAAGTGTCTATTACATCAATGCGATTGCCTTTTATTGATGAATACGTAAGTTCACGGTACATATCTGGCATAACAGCAATGTAAATGCCGCAAATTTCTTCATTCGCGACTTCGTTCATAATGTGACCGCGGCTCAAGACAGCCGTGTCCTAACACTAAACGTGCACTGCCCCCCCCCCCCCTCCATTATTACGTACCGCCACCGCACGCACGTGACGATAATTTTTTCGCCAAAAAAATGATCGGCAAATGATTGTTGGTTGATCATAAGGTCGCAACCGAATTTTATTCCAGCTCACCTTCAAGCTCTTCATCTTCAACTGCTTCTACTATGTTCGAGGTCCTTGACATTGCGCGCTCATTGCCCGAAGTCAAAACGAAGCTACTGAGTGCCGCATCCGCTGTGGACGAAAGCATGGTCGCTAAGACCCGATCATTGCGTCCACGCAGTTCCGAAGGCGCGCGCGCCGCCTGCGCCCACACTCGAAACGAAACTGCTCAGCACAGCATCTGCTGCTGAATAAACCTGGCTCGCTAATGGCAGTGACTATTCCGACCCCGTGAAAATAGCGTTTCGTTATTCTGACCGGGTCAAAATAAGGAAACGCTATTTTCACCACACTTGGCTTGGATCTGTGAAGGGTTGTGGCTATTTGTCTAAACTTTACGACGACGATTCAGGCATAATTCAGGCAACAGGCAACCTACAATACGCTTTTTGCTAGTAGGCATGTGTTTTATTTTTTGCGTGTGCGTTATCGACTGCACACTTACGTGATTTGTGCTCGATCATGGCCCTCCTGCTCGATGTTCGTGTGCGGCTATTTATCGTTGCCCGTGTGCTTGTTGAGGAGTGAATAATGGGATCGTTGGTCTTTGAATGCGTGTGTTATCGGCTGCACACTTACGTAATTTGTGCTCGGTATGGCTTTTGTGTGGTGTTTTTGTGTGGTGCGTGTGCGGTGGTCGATTTGTGGCCATCCGTTCGTTGTACTGGTTGTACCAGTTATACTGTGCGTGTTTCAAGGAAAGTATGTTTTTCACTTGCATGACCATACAAAGCGTTCGGCAAACTGCGCGATTGTGTTGGCTCAGCGAAGCTGCTTTTCCGTCTCGATTGAGGAATACAGGCATCACACCATGCTATTTCGATCGCGATTGAGCGCGAGTTCCTTAATCGCGATTGCCTTATGCGGAAGGGAGTCCATTGCGGTCACGAAATTCCATCCGATCGAAAGTGTGGCAAGTTTGGCAGGTTGATAAAGATGCATGACTTCGAATGAGTAGCGCATAAACAACGGAGGCAAAGAAGACGTAGACAGAACAAGCGCTGAACTTCAACCCATGTTTATTTGGGAACATACATGAATATATACTAACTCTAATCACGAAGATCTCACGCATCGCGCTTATAAATGACAGTTCTAAAAAACCTTTACACTGTCAAGGAAAAAGCTGACCCGACCAAGCAAGGAATCTCGCATGCGTCGCCTGCAATGACACCCAAAGATGCAATATCGAAAAATACACAACAATAACTATATCATAAAGAAAAACCATGCATGCATTGCAATTACAAAGTGCAACATTAGGCAGGTATGTTAAGGAATGACAATTGTTTATCAAAGATGATGCAAGCCTCAGTTATTTGTTGAGTTATTTGTACCCTGTGACGGATTAAAAGAATAGGCTAGTTCAAACAGCGGCTTGCATCCACAGTGACTGCACTCTAAGGTCAAATATTGGTTACGGTTAGTTACGGTCATTTGGTGTTGGAGCACATTTCAGAGAGGTGTGGTGTTGCCAGACGAATTTCCATACAGTGGCCAGTCTGGCCTACGTAAACTTTTTCACATTAAAAGAGAATCGGTTATGCTACCCCCTTAACGCACGGCACAAATCAAAGGCCGTGTTTCACGGTGCATTCCCCTCTTGCTTTTCTTTTTTGTCAATACTGAAGTCTTGCACAAATCCCCTTTAGCTTGGTGGAAAAAATCACATTCACATTATAGCAGTCACCACTCGTAGTGATGGGACACACCATGAACATAGGGCATCACTGAAAGTGGCCTACTTACTTCACTTCTTTCTGGCGGCACCAACTTCCCACCTGCTCTTACATATGTCAGCACATGTTCACTTGTAGCCACTATTACTGCACCAGGCTAACCTGTCCCTTACGAGGTGCAGGCATAGGTGTGCACAGGGTTCCCCTTCAGGGGGTGCGAAGGTTCATTGCAGCGCCCTCCCCCCCTCCCTATTAAGTCAATGTATGGGACACACTTTGCATCCCCCCTCTTAGGTGACTAGGGGGGGGCGGCCGCCTCCCTGCGCACGCCTATGGGTGCAAGCAAGATTCTGAAATGGCAGTCTGGATAAATGGATTAGCAATGCCGTTTTCTACAAGTGCAGAGTGGCCAGACTGATAGCTGCGCAAACCCTTTTGCGATCTTGGCTTATACTGCCAGCGTATCTCATCAGGGCAAAAAAACCAAATCAGGGTGGATGTTGTGGACAGGTGTTTCTTTTTTATTTTTTTTGCTCTTTGAGTTCCATGCCATCTAGCATACAGCCCCCGTTCCTCTTGGCCTTTGAGCATTCAAAGCGCGTCTGACTAAAACTGTTACTGTAAACCCCTCCGAACTGGGCTATAAAATGGGGGATACATGCACCACTGTCATTAGCTGTTTTTGTGGGAGTGTGTTTGTCGTGCAAGGAGGAGAGCCCAGCGGACTACAAGAAATGTCAGTCACCAGTGAACCTTTCGAGCTGCGTGGGCATTCCTTTTTCTTGATGTATCAGATAAATAAGCTTGTTTTTTTCAAATCACTGGCTTTGTTTTACTCTTGGGTGTTCTATGATTAGAGCAGTCGAGTCGTAGAGACCACGACCTACTGTACTCCTGACCTGCCCAGATAGCGAGATTCCTATGGAAGCGTGCGTCCCCACTCTCGTTCAAACGCTCGCCGTAGGTGGCGCTTCCTATAACCTGTTCGTCTGCTACTCTGCGACCGTTTGGACGGCGCTGGAGTAAAAACGCCCGTATTATGTGACAAACTGCCGGCATTATGTGACTGTTTCTGCAAACTTAGACCGAGGGTCAAGTAAGCTATTCTGTGCAGTTAAGTATTTACTGCGCACTGGTTGACTAATGTGAGAAGCCGTAGACTTGCATAGTGTAGGACGGCTGTGCCCTTTTAAATGCAAAAAAACGTTCTAATTCACTTTCCGTATTTTTATTTCCAAAGCATTTTGCATTTATGCATAATAATTAGACGATATGAGCGCTCTGCGCTGGCGAAACATCACCACAAGCGTTAAAGCTGACATCAGGGAACAGGTGCTGACTAGCGCCACAACGCTTGTAGGTTATGTTCCTAGCGGCAGGAGGTATGAACTAGAACGTGGGCGCTGGAGAGGGAACATCTGGGTAGGTCAGGAATACAGTAGGTCGTGGTAGAGACACTAAAGTCTTCATACTGCAATCTATCGTTCTTGGGGGTTTCTGAAGTGGACATGAGTCCCTGCCCTTGTTCCCTGAACACTTTCATTACGTGAACCATTTTTCAATTGAAATCTCACCTGTCAGTGAAGAACAAGTAGTCATCAACAAAATAAATAATCTTGTCTTCTAGGCCAAAAAGGTTGCTCTGAGTGGCCCTATCTACTGTCTCTAAAGCAGTCGTACTGACTGCTCAGAATGGGTGCCACGCAAGAACCAATGCACACACCAGATTGCTGTGCAAAAATTTTCCCTTTCCATATGATGAACATTAAATCAGGTAGCACCTCGAGGAAACCACCAACAGACACACCTGAGCGAGTAGTGAATGTATGTTGGCATCCTGATTGCTTATACAGTCCTTTGCATTCTGCAACAGAGGGACTTGTGGTAAAGAGTGCTATAAACAATCGATGTCAAGGCTAAATGCCCTTAACCTTCCCGAATAATTGTGCCTAAAGTATTCCACAACCACGTTGGAACTGGACACAAGGAAGTAGTCGGCAACAACAAGGGATTTCAAGTTGTTCTGCAAGTACCGAGACATCACCTGAAGCCAAGTGTTTCTTTCAGAAACGATGGTTTGGAAAGGGATGTTAGGCTTGTGGGTCATAGTGGAAAAGAAGACCTCTAGGGAGTGGCCTGCCTCTTTCTTTACCCCATTGACCAGCTTTCCTGGAATAAGGCTCTTGAGCAGTTGCACTGCTTGCTTTTTTTTACTTCGGCAGGCTTGTATGACACCTTTCAAAAGATTTTCATAATTGCTGCATTTCCTTGTTCAAGAACACATCGGACAGCTAGGGTACTTTTGTGCAAGTCTGTCTTTTGTAGCATGGCAGGTCTTCTTGTGAATATGTTCACCACTGTCACACTTTTCATGCCAAGTCTGTTTTAATGTGGAAACTGAGGACTTGACGTGACTTGCTTAAAAGAGCTGGTAAACAGGCCCAGTCTTCTTTTTGTACACCTAAACTTGCTTGCTCATTCATACAGAAGGCTGTGGCAATCACATTTAACAACCATCACAGAGCTGCGCATGTGCTCTATTTCAGAAAATAATTCCCGCACCTCTCTCCGTTGCCTGACCAGTTCTTTTCGGTCGAAGTGGCATAATATTTCCTATCGGGATCCTGACGTAGCACTGAGCATGTTGATTGGTCCTCCATGCTACAAAACTGCTCCCTGGCCCAGCGGTGATGCTGTTTTGGTCAAGCATTTGTCGTATGCATCGCGTAATTATTTACCTCGTCAGTGCCTTGCACTGCACTTATTCGTTATCTCCTGTATACAGAGACGACTGTAAGCACGTGTAAAGCTCGGTCAATGCTCATAATGTATTATTGCGTGGGTGTGACAGCGAAGTGAACGAAACTCAATCTGGTAAAAATGAAACTCTTTAAGCTTGTGTGGAGAAAAATAAGTACACTCACAGTACAATGATAGCGGCAAGCACAGTTGTTGATTGGGCACAATCTCGAAACGTTTCTTGAAACCAACTCATTTTTAAGCAAATTCCAATACGTCTTTTGTAAGCACTACCCATGCAAAACTCAGCTTCTGTCTTTTATGCATGATGTCATCTTGGAACTGTCTAATATACTTGTGAAGGTGCCCATGCATTCTGGCGTGGCCTGCACCAAGTGGTAATACGTGTAACCATTTTCGTGAGTGAAGCCCAGTCACACGGAAATAATAAAGCAAGCACATGTGGCAATCTTCTATTTTGACATTAAAGTCCATTTTCACGTAGTGCACGTTCAGACAGTGGTGAGCTACAGTATTGATTCTGGTGACTTCACACACCAGTATGGCTAGTTGTGATAATGTCAGGCACAGAACGTACAAAAATGGCCCCTTGTGTCTCACTTTCCCAAAAGTCTGCTTACGTTCATACTTGCGCCCACTCACACTGATGAGTACTCACACCCGCCTACTCACACCCATTGGGGCTCACGTTCATACTCACACCTACTTACAGCCATTTGTACTGACGTTCACTAGCGCCTACTCACTTCCCTGGGTACTCACTCACATTCATGCTAACACCTACTACACTCATACCATGTTACATTCATACTCATGTCTGCTCACATCCCTCGTCACTCACTCACACTCACACTCATGCCTTTGAAATGAGTATACTCATGAAAGAATATGCAAAGCTTCACGCTCTTCTCGCACTCACAGGCGGCCCCTGACGTTCATATTGAAGTGTACTCCCGTTCTCAGATACTCGGGTTTACACGTCTACTACCTCCCATCTTCGAACATTACCACTCACACCCGCTCAACCTCGCCGGGTCTCATTCACATCTGTCTGTCACACTGGACGATTTGTATGATTCAAATGGAATGGCATGCGCATCTAGGATATTCTCTTTATATCCGAACGGGCAGATCTCTAATTGATATTAGAGACAAACCACGGATGTTAACACTCCTTCAAGAGAAATGTCCTGTACATATATTTTATATGGGATGTCTGGCGGATTTTCGCCGTAGGATATCCCGGAACAGACACCAGCCTCGGCTAGAGCAGAATATTGCCGAGCATTACATACACTATGCAGTAGGAGCTCCTTAATTCGGATTTTACGGGACCGGAAAAAATGTTCGAATTAACCGAATACCGCATTATCTAAAGTAACAAGAAAACAGTACACAAGTGTCTATTACATCAATGCGATTGCCTTTTATTGATGAATACGTAAGTTCACGGTACATATCTGGCATAACAGCAATGTAAATGCCGCAAATTTCTTCATTCGCGACTTCGTTCATAATGTGACCGCGGCTCAAGACAGCCGTGTCCTAACACTAAACGTGCACTGCCCCCCCCCCCCCCCCCTCCATTATTACGTACCGCCACCGCACGCACGTGACGATAATTTTTTCGCCAAAAAAATGATCGGCAAATGATTGTTGGTTGATCATAAGGTCGCAACCGAATTTTATTCCAGCTCACCTTCAAGCTCTTCATCTTCAACTGCTTCTACTATGTTCGAGGTCCTTGACATTGCGCGCTCATTGCCCGAAGTCAAAACGAAGCTACTGAGTGCCGCATCCGCTGTGGACGAAAGCATGGTCGCTAAGACCCGATCATTGCGTCCACGCAGATCCGAAGGCGCGCGCGCCGCCTGCGCCCACACTCGAAACGAAACTGCTCAGCACAGCATCTGCTGCTGAATAAACCTGGCTCGCTAATGGCAGTGACTATTCCGACCCCGTGAAAATAGCGTTTCGTTATTCTGACCGGGTCAAAATAAGGAAACGCTATTTTCACCACACTTGGCTTGGATCTGTGAAGGGTTGTGGCTATTTGTCTAAACTTTACGACGACGATTCAGGCATAATTCAGGCAACAGGCAACCTACAATACGCTTTTTGCTAGTAGGCATGTGTTTTATTTTTTTGCGTGTGCGTTATCGACTGCACACTTACGTGATTTGTGCTCGATCATGGCCCTCCTGCTCGATGTTCGTGTGCGGCTATTTATCGTTGCCCGTGTGCTTGTTGAGGAGTGAATAATGGGATCGTTGGTCTTTGAATGCGTGTGTTATCGGCTGCACACTTACGTAATTTGTGCTCGGTATGGCTTTTGTGTGGTGTTTTTGTGTGGTGCGTGTGCGGTGGTCGATTTGTGGCCATCCGTTCGTTGTACTGGTTGTACCAGTTATACTGTGCGTGTTTCAAGGAAAGTATGTTTTTCACTTGCATGACCATACAAAGCGTTCGGCAAACTGCGCGATTGTGTTGGCTCAGCGAAGCTGCTTTTCCGTCTCGATTGAGGAATACAGGCATCACACCATGCTATTTCGATCGCGATTGAGCGCGAGTTCCTTAATCGCGATTGCCTTATGCGGAAGGGAGTCCATTGCGGTCACGAAATTCCATCCGATCGAAAGTGTGGCAAGTTTGGCAGGTTGATAAAGATGCATGACTTCGAATGAGTAGCGCATAAACAACGGAGGCAAAGAAGACGTAGACAGAACAAGCGCTGAACTTCAACCCATGTTTATTTGGGAACATACATGAATATATACTAACTCTAATCACGAAGATCTCACGCATCGCGCTTATAAATGACAGTTCTAAAAAACCTTTACACTGTCAAGGAAAAAGCTGACCCGACCAAGCAAGGAATCTCGCATGCGTCGCCTGCAATGACACCCAAAGATGCAATATCGAAAAATACACAACAATAACTATATCATAAAGAAAACCATGCATGCATTGCAATTACAAAGTGCAACATTAGGCAGGTATGTTAAGGAATGACAATTGTTTATCAAAGATGATGCAAGCCTCAGTTATTTGTTGAGTTATTTGTACCCTGTGACGGATTAAAAGAATAGGCTAGTTCAAACAGCGGCTTGCATCCACAGTGACTGCACTCTAAGGTCAAATATTGGTTACGGTTAGTTACGGTCATTTGGTGTTGGAGCACATTTCAGAGAGGTGTGGTGTTGCCAGACGAATTTCCATACAGTGGCCAGTCTGGCCTACGTAAACTTTTTCACATTAAAAGAGAATCGGTTATGCTACCCCCTTAACGCACGGCACAAATCAAAGGCCGTGTTTCACGGTGCATTCCCCTCTTGCTTTTCTTTTTTGTCAATACTGAAGTCTTGCACAAATCCCCTTTAGCTTGGTGGAAAAAATCACATTCACATTATAGCAGTCACCACTCGTAGTGATGGGACACACCATGAACATAGGGCATCACTGAAAGTGGCCTACTTACTTCACTTCTTTCTGGCGGCACCAACTTCCCACCTGCTCTTACATATGTCAGCACATGTTCACTTGTAGCCACTATTACTGCACCAGGCTAACCTGTCCCTTACGAGGTGCAGGCATAGGTGTGCACAGGGTTCCCCTTCAGGGGGTGCGAAGGTTCATTGCAGCGCCCTCCCCCCCTCCCTATTAAGTCAATGTATGGGACACACTTTGCATCCCCCCTCTTAGGTGACTAGGGGGGGGCGGCCGCCTCCCTGCGCACGCCTATGGGTGCAAGCAAGATTCTGAAATGGCAGTCTGGATAAATGGATTAGCAATGCCGTTTTCTACAAGTGCAGAGTGGCCAGACTGATAGCTGCGCAAACCCTTTTGCGATCTTGGCTTATACTGCCAGCGTATCTCATCAGGGCAAAAAAACCAAATCAGGGTGGATGTTGTGGACAGGTGTTTCTTTTTTATTTTTTTTGCTCTTTGAGTTCCATGCCATCTAGCATACAGCCCCCGTTCCTCTTGGCCTTTGAGCATTCAAAGCGCGTCTGACTAAAACTGTTACTGTAAACCCCTCCGAACTGGGCTATAAAATGGGGGATACATGCACCACTGTCATTAGCTGTTTTTGTGGGAGTGTGTTTGTCGTGCAAGGAGGAGAGCCCAGCGGACTACAAGAAATGTCAGTCACCAGTGAACCTTTCGAGCTGCGTGGGCATTCCTTTTTCTTGATGTATCAGATAAATAAGCTTGTTTTTTTCAAATCACTGGCTTTGTTTTACTCTTGGGTGTTCTATGATTAGAGCAGTCGAGTCGTAGAGACCACGACCTACTGTACTCCTGACCTGCCCAGATAGCGAGATTCCTATGGAAGCGTGCGTCCCCACTCTCGTTCAAACGCTCGCCGTAGGTGGCGCTTCCTATAACCTGTTCGTCTGCTACTCTGCGACCGTTTGGACGGCGCTGGAGTAAAAACGCCCGTATTATGTGACAAACTGCCGGCATTATGTGACTGTTTCTGCAAACTTAGACCGAGGGTCAAGTAAGCTATTCTGTGCAGTTAAGTATTTACTGCGCACTGGTTGACTAATGTGAGAAGCCGTAGACTTGCATAGTGTAGGACGGCTGTGCCCTTTTAAATGCAAAAAAACGTTCTAATTCACTTTCCGTATTTTTATTTCCAAAGCATTTTGCATTTATGCATAATAATTAGACGATATGAGCGCTCTGCGCTGGCGAAACATCACCACAAGCGTTAAAGCTGACATCAGGGAACAGGTGCTGACTAGCGCCACAACGCTTGTAGGTTATGTTCCTAGCGGCAGGAGGTATGAACTAGAACGTGGGCGCTGGAGAGGGAACATCTGGGTAGGTCAGGAATACAGTAGGTCGTGGTAGAGACACTAAAGTCTTCATACTGCAATCTATCGTTCTTGGGGGTTTCTGAAGTGGACATGAGTCCCTGCCCTTGTTCCCTGAACACTTTCATTACGTGAACCATTTTTCAATTGAAATCTCACCTGTCAGTGAAGAACAAGTAGTCATCAACAAAATAAATAATCTTGTCTTCTAGGCCAAAAAGGTTGCTCTGAGTGGCCCTATCTACTGTCTCTAAAGCAGTCGTACTGACTGCTCAGAATGGGTGCCACGCAAGAACCAATGCACACACCAGATTGCTGTGCAAAAATTTTCCCTTTCCATATGATGAACATTAAATCAGGTAGCACCTCGAGGAAACCACCAACAGACACACCTGAGCGAGTAGTGAATGTATGTTGGCATCCTGATTGCTTATACAGTCCTTTGCATTCTGCAACAGAGGGACTTGTGGTAAAGAGTGCTATAAACAATCGATGTCAAGGCTAAATGCCCTTAACCTTCCCGAATAATTGTGCCTAAAGTATTCCACAACCACGTTGGAACTGGACACAAGGAAGTAGTCGGCAACAACAAGGGATTTCAAGTTGTTCTGCAAGTACCGAGACATCACCTGAAGCCAAGTGTTTCTTTCAGAAACGATGGTTTGGAAAGGGATGTTAGGCTTGTGGGTCATAGTGGAAAAGAAGACCTCTAGGGAGTGGCCTGCCTCTTTCTTTACCCCATTGACCAGCTTTCCTGGAATAAGGCTCTTGAGCAGTTGCACTGCTTGCTTTTTTTTACTTCGGCAGGCTTGTATGACACCTTTCAAAAGATTTTCATAATTGCTGCATTTCCTTGTTCAAGAACACATCGGACAGCTAGGGTACTTTTGTGCAAGTCTGTCTTTTGTAGCATGGCAGGTCTTCTTGTGAATATGTTCACCACTGTCACACTTTTCATGCCAAGTCTGTTTTAATGTGGAAACTGAGGACTTGACGTGACTTGCTTAAAAGAGCTGGTAAACAGGCCCAGTCTTCTTTTTGTACACCTAAACTTGCTTGCTCATTCATACAGAAGGCTGTGGCAATCACATTTAACAACCATCACAGAGCTGCGCATGTGCTCTATTTCAGAAAATAATTCCCGCACCTCTCTCCGTTGCCTGACCAGTTCTTTTCGGTCGAAGTGGCATAATATTTCCTATCGGGATCCTGACGTAGCACTGAGCATGTTGATTGGTCCTCCATGCTACAAAACTGCTCCCTGGCCCAGCGGTGATGCTGTTTTGGTCAAGCATTTGTCGTATGCATCGCGTAATTATTTACCTCGTCAGTGCCTTGCACTGCACTTATTCGTTATCTCCTGTATACAGAGACGACTGTAAGCACGTGTAAAGCTCGGTCAATGCTCATAATGTATTATTGCGTGGGTGTGACAGCGAAGTGAACGAAACTCAATCTGGTAAAAATGAAACTCTTTAAGCTTGTGTGGAGAAAAATAAGTACACTCACAGTACAATGATAGCGGCAAGCACAGTTGTTGATTGGGCACAATCTCGAAACGTTTCTTGAAACCAACTCATTTTTAAGCAAATTCCAATACGTCTTTTGTAAGCACTACCCATGCAAAACTCAGCTTCTGTCTTTTATGCATGATGTCATCTTGGAACTGTCTAATATACTTGTGAAGGTGCCCATGCATTCTGGCGTGGCCTGCACCAAGTGGTAATACGTGTAACCATTTTCGTGAGTGAAGCCCAGTCACACGGAAATAATAAAGCAAGCACATGTGGCAATCTTCTATTTTGACATTAAAGTCCATTTTCACGTAGTGCACGTTCAGACAGTGGTGAGCTACAGTATTGATTCTGGTGACTTCACACACCAGTATGGCTAGTTGTGATAATGTCAGGCACAGAACGTACAAAAATGGCCCCTTGTGTCTCACTTTCCCAAAAGTCTGCTCTCACAGTACAGTTAGCATAGTTCAGCATACCCATGAAGCGAGCGAGTGAAATCGAACTTGCCCTTTGCAGTGATGGAAGTGCTGCTCCAATTGCTCCAAACTGCACCAATAGAGAAATGCTGCTCCATGCTGCTCCAAACTGTAAATTTTGTTAGTAACTGCTCCGAACCTGCTCCACAATGGCACTGGGAAGCTGAAAACAATAAACTTTAACCGTGTGATTGTCCTGCGAGCCCAAACAAAACCAAAAACAACCTGTATACTATCATCCGAGTATGCCGCATGTATACTAGCTGCATACTAGCATTGTCAATATATATCTCATTAGCAATATATTTGTACCTGACAAGCAGACTATTTTGGTGAAATGTGTGCGAGATTAGTTCAATATTATGCTGATTAATAACTGCCGTTGTTACAAATGTGACGTGGGACTTGCATTTATCGCTTTATCAGCTTTGACCTCAGTTATGCCACAAGAACAGGCATTTTAAGTGCATAGCTGGCTCACTGAGTTGCTTTTTTTTTTTTTAATTTTCAGTGCAGGCTATTTTGGTGAAGTATGAAAATAACAGATTGCTTTGATCTCGTACCATTTATAAACCGCTTCTTTGGTGATGGTCATATGTGATTGTGGTTACTTTTATCATTTAGTGTTCAGCTTTATCACTTTTATATAATTTCTGCCACAAGTACCGGCATTTTAAATATATAGCTCATCTTCCTTAGTGTTCAGTGAACATCCATCTACTTAATTATGTTTCTTGCAATTAGCACTGACTGTTGTATGTACAATATGTTTAATAATAAATAATAATGTTTATGAAATGCTTCAGTGATGCTTTAAACTCCAGGAGTTGCACAGAATATTTTGCCGTCAGCTCCATAAACATCGATTGCTGCTCCAAAGCAGCATTTTTTCTGCTCCAGAATCTGCTCCAAAAAGCAAAATGTCGCTTCCATCACTGCCTTTGTTGTTTCCATCTATCTTCGTGTATCTATGCGATACACAGTCTAAATTGACCAAAAGGCAAGGGTGTAATTGACTGTGCACTTGTTGCCACACTGTGGCATGCGGCTAGCTGAGTGGGAGGGTGTCAGTAGCAGTGTGGGACCATTGCATTCGCATGAAGCGGCTGCCCCGCATGAAGTAGCACCCGCATGAAGCGGCTGCCCAGCACACAGAGTCCAAAGTGAAGTGCCAAATCGAACTCGGCAACAGGCCCCTGCACAATTTCATCATCTTTCTCCTCCTTCGCTTCAGCTCTTCGGCGTCCTTAGCTGGCCAAACCAAAACATAATCATCACATGGGTAAAGCACATTGTGCATCATAGTGGAGACATTGTTTCCGAGCACTGTGATAAAAATACCAGACTCTTGCTCATCATTGAAACTGCTCATGCAAGCAAACACATCAAAGCACTTAATATAGGCTTCCAGATTGTTGTTTGATGGACAGAGCTGAGGTATATGTCCAATGCATAGTTGGCTGGCTTTTGCACTTTGCTCTGTGCCCAACATAGTGACTGAACTTCTACTCATACACAACTGCCATTGGTCACTATACCATCCTCACTGCCACCGTTATATATGAAGAAGACAACAGGCAGAAGACAGTTTATTCAGTGGTAGCTTGCCACAGCAAGAGAAATTTGAAAAAAGACCCACCCCCTTCATATCCCATTAAGTTTTAGAACGACACAGGTGCCATTGCTTGCATGGCTGCTTACAATACACACATCAGGCTTGTGGTGAGTATCTGAAGAACCTCATTACTACATGCTCTGTCCATTTCCACTTATCACTTTTTGTTTTTCAATATAGGAGTTGATATATGAAGTCAGTGTCTTATAGCGACTGAATTCTGGGCTCACTAGCCACATGCAGGTCAAAGATGCGCTTGAATTTTATTGTGCTTCACATCACTGCAGGTAGCAGCACAAGGTGCATTGTCATTTAATGTATGGCAGACGCTGTATCTTCTAACAGATAAATTTATTGTTGTCCTCTCCATGAAGAGTTCCCAATGCACTTAAAAAGCACAGGGCTCAATGAATCACTTCTTGAAAATATTTCTCGAAGTATTGCTACTATTACCTGTGCAATCAGGTCAAGCCATTTCCAAACCTGCCCATCCTCTACAGCTCAAAAAAACCAAGATCGAGACCACGAGTTGTGCTCTACCCATTACCACATTGCTTTGCCACATCACACTTTTCGTTAACATCAACAGACTCATTTGCCCATTTTCCATTTTATACACCCAAACTTTTAAAGCATTAGATGCTGGTTGCCTTGTCTAGAATTAAGCATGTGTGCCTGGAGACCACCCACAAAGTGGCTTCTAACAGGGCTACCTGTCCTATATGTCATTTGTTTACCATGCTGCCCAATTACTGACACACCTTCATTCTTGCCTTCTTGCTGGACGAGCTTGTAAAAACAATAAATTTTGTATTTCATTCACAATGTGTACAAAAAAAGTTGGTTTCCTCTATCTCATACCTTTGAGCTTCAAAATAGGATGTGACACTCTTGTGTGCCTTAAAATAAAATGATATTCATACCCTTGTTTCCTCTGTGGCTTTGTTTAGGGCCGTACCAGGGATTTTTTTCAGGGGGTGTTTGTGTGTAGAACGGCCAACGTTGGCAACACGTGGTCGCTGTGAAGGCATGCAAATATTTGACTATCACCCGAAAAGTTAAAGAATGAAAAAATTTCGGGGGGTGTCAGAACCCCCTCAACCCCCCCCCCCTTTAGTTACGGCCCTGGCTTTGTGGATGCCAGGGGCACATGCATAGTCCCTGTACTGCTCTAGCCATGTTGCGTGAAACACAGCAAAGAAAAACACTTTTCTTTATGGTAAAGGTTCATTCAAACAAGCCCAGTAGGGAGTAGGTGACAAATTGCTCACAAGGTTCTTTTCTATGTTAAACAGAGTTATGTGATTGCGTCAACAGAGAAACATATAAATACCAGAGACCAAGGTGAGAAAAAATATTGCATCTACGCCCTCCTGAATATAATTATTTTCTTTTGTTATGACTAAATTCTCTGTTCATTTTTTTAGCATGTGTCTATGCTAAGCAATCTTCTGATACACAATAGTGCCATAATATCCTGCGTCATGTTAGGGCTGTGCTTGCTGGGTCACATTTAGCAGGTGTCTTAATTAGTATAGGCTGCATCTGCATGAGCTGGATTAAGCCATGCATTTCTTGATGAGGAAGAAATTGAACAGCACCATAAAGACAAGCTTGGGAGAAAATTATGCACACAATACGTGTTCTGTTGCCTTCTCTCTATTTCATCTACAGCGCTGTTCAGTTCCTTCCTAGAAAAAGCCGTATTCAGTAGTACACCTGCAGTGTGTGCAACCAAGCACATTCCGAACAAGTGCTCCACACAAACCGTAGGGTATCTCATTTCAGAGTCAAGTATAAGCAGAAGCTCTCTGGTACAGTGTTGCGGAGTTGCCACTCCGGAATTGGGATGACTCCGGAATCATTCCACATTTTCGCGACCCCGGAATGGAATGGGAGTGGAATGGGAACAACGCTTGGAGGAATGGGAAGTAAGCGCCTTTTGCATGGAATGGGAATGGAATTGCGTCTTTTTCAGAAAATAGAGCACGTTTTCGTCTACGTGCTATTTTTCAAATTTCAAACATTAGTAAGTCAGAGCCTCAATTTAACAATAAAGCAGTATTTTTAAAATGACTTGGCTGATTACAAGCACGGTACATTAATAAGCAATGTGCCTACTACAAACCGAGGCAGAAGTTAGTGTACAAACAAATGCATTATCCCAGCAGATAATAGGGAGAAACAAATTATCCCTGCGCGTTTGTTCCCATTAATACCCCAACACCAGGGGCGTAGCCAAGGGGGGGGTTGGGGGGGTTCAAACCCCCCCCGAAATTTTTCAGTTTCGCTTGCGTATATAGGCACGCACACATACAAACGCACGCACGAACATACATAAAGTATGGTTGAACCCCCCCCGAAAAAAATTTCTGGCTACGCCCCTGCCCAACACGAAAGTGGCGATACTCTATGCACAGCCTGATCTTTATCTCACGAGCAGTTTAGTACCTGACACACGTAAATAACCTTTGTGACAAGGAGGACGTTGCATACCTGTGCACAGGCGAACACAGAAAGTTCTCCTCACCCCATCCATGCTTGCGAGGCGCGCTTGACAAGCGTGAGTGCTGATGAGCAGTGTGGCGCAGTGTTGCGTATTCAATGCAAAGGCACAAGGTGCCCGAGCGGTGCACTGTTCCAACTAGTACCAGCAGATCTAGAGGGTTTTGTTCCCCATTAACCAAATCTTAGTTTTCTCCATATTCACGACCGCTCCAGACGCGTGGAAACTGCTTAGTCTTCTTGAATACTACTTTTGTCAGTATAAAAATATGCTATGTCGTCATTTAAGCACTAACACACTTAACCTTAAACAATATTAAAACATCTCTATTCGTTCAAACATGCTGACCATGCAAATACTATAGGAAGGGGGAGAACTGCCCCTATCGGAATTAGTATAGGGTGGTTGTACTGCACGAGATATGTCACCAAGCTACTATTCCTCGACGTTGGTAATGTGTTTTGCATACTTTTGCAGTTGTTAATGCATCTGATGACATCATCGTTATGGGGCGTTCATTCTTAACTCGATAAAACTATCAAGATATCTTTCCTACGTACGTTGAGGAATTACAGGAATGGAATTGAACTGCCCGGCCATTCCCGGAGTGGGAATGGGCTCAGTTTCTTCATTCCGAGGTATTGAAAGGAATGGAATTGCGGCAAGTTCTGATTCCCCGGAATGGAATGGAATGGAATGGAGGCGCCCATTCCGCAACACTGCTCGTACATATGCATGGGTTCTAAAATTAAAAAAAAAACTGAGTATACCATTACTAGAAAGTTAAATGCATGCCAGAGATTGTAAAGCTGGAGAGAAAGGTTTCAAGATGCAAAGTATATACAGGTGAGGTGGTGATGGGAGCGATGTGGTTGGGGATCGAGGCCGTTCCGCCGTTCCAGCCTTTGGCTGTGCGATGGAAAAATGATGATGAGCAAGCGACAGTATGCACACTCAGGCGAGCGACGTTAAGTTGATATGGCCTGTGCACAGTGAAATGCACGAAGGAGGTCGATTAATTGTTAGGTCTATGGCGAAGTAAACTGCTACAGAATTTATGATATAATGAAAAGTTCGCGAAACGACGACAATATGCAGGGCAAGGGTCTCAAACTGGGTTCCGCGGAGCTCAGGGGTTCCGTGAAGGACATACATCTTAGGGTTCCGCGAGCGGCCAGAACGAATACAACCTGCTGCCGTTTCAGTCCCATTCGCAACTTATTTATTTAGACATGCAAATTTGCATTGCATTTGCATTTAACGAAGCCATATCGTACACCGCATCTGCACATCGGGCGTCTGCGGGCAGCGAGAGACCCGCGTAGTAGCAGAATTAAAGACTCGTCATCTAATACGTGCGTGCCATGAACCTTGCACGATTTATGCGGACCCGTGGTGAACGCGCGAGCGCATTTAGGCTTAGCTTTACGACCAGTGTATCGGTAGATGGTAGCTTCGCTGTGCGACGGGCATGCCTCGTTTTTCGTTTTGCAAAATATAAAACAGGCCTCTGTACGTCCGGCGCTGCGTTTGCGTGAACACATTGCTTACGCTGCACGGTGCCTGAAGCATGCAGTGTATGGTCGGCGGGCGCTTTGCGCGACTCGCGGAGCGGCGAGGGAGCTCTACATCAACGGCGATGACCTTCGATATTAAAGAAAGCGAGGCCAACGCAGGCAGTGTTAATACTGTGGTTGCACGCGTAGATAGGCGTCATCCCCCCGGTTTCGATTGTCTTCATGCTCAAGGAAAAGTTAGGGGTTCCGCGGCACTCTGGAAAAACTGTGTTGGGGTTCTTCAAAGCCAGGACGTTTGAGTATGCTCAAGGAAAAGTTAGGGGTTCCGCGGCACTCTGGAAAAACCGTGTTGGGGTTCTTCAAAGCCAGAACGTTTGAGAACCCCTGTGCTAGGGGATCCAAACCAGAATCTGCTTTTAACGACGGAACGCTGATATCGAATGAGAATGATGAATAAATATCCCTTACGACGCGATTTTGTGCGGATTCTAAGTGCATGAGGTAGATCTGGTGAGGATTCCATAAGGGTGAGGGATATTCAAGTTTAAGTCTAACCAATGTTTTGTATGCGAGTAATATTACATATGTTGAGGAGCACCGCGCAAGTGTTACGTTTCAGAAAACCTAAAGTTTTGCTTGTAGATGATGTGATGTTGGTCACATGACAGCACCACGCAGTTGATTGAGTCATGTATGATATGCCTAAAGTACTTTGTCAAGTGTGAAAGGGAAGTGATATCGATTATGGCTGTGAGAAATTGGCATGGATTTACATTTTTAAGGATTTAAGACCATGATCCACTGGTCACACGAGTCCTTAGCATTAAATCATTCAGAATGAATCATTCTGCAATAAAATGCGAATGTCATTGTTATTGATAGATCAATAAAGAACGCAGTCATCAAACATTCAAATGTGAGAAGAGACATGGTAGACCGCTCATATATACTATTGAGAATAAGAGGGGACGTAAAATAAAACTGAACTCTGGGGGACGCCTGATGTTACTGGGAGAAATTATGAAGCAGTACTGTTAATAATGACAGATAGTGATTGGTTACGAAAAAATTATTTCATCCATGTTATGACATTAGGGTGCAAACAACAGCAGGGCCATGGGACGATGGGCGATTGGCTGTTACCTGATTTGTAGACTGGAACTACCTTGCTCTTTTTCCACTCGTCTGGTAGAGTGCTTGGTAGTGATGGTTGTGAGAACAGCAGGTTTAGATTCATGCCAGAGATCTGTACTTGGCATTTTTTAAAACCTTTGAGGTGATTTCATCAGCACTGGCTGATGAGGATAACTTAATTATGACTGTCACTTAGTGCAGATATTCTCATTGGTGAAAAAATAACATCAGGCATTGAAGGCATGACAGGAGCAGCATATGCAAAAAATGCATGAGAGGTTCGGTTGTAAAAACAAGCAAACAGAATTAAACATATTGGCACAGTCTAGGTCGGATAAAACTTCACAGTCCTTAGAAATTCTGATGCCAAGGGATGAGTTAGGGTTGGTTATCTGCCAGAATTTGTTGGTGTTATTACTAAGCATTCAGGGCCAGACCTACCCGACTGTTTGTTTTGTATATAAATTTTGAAAAGTATTATAATACCCATTGTTTTCTATATATCAACAAGAAATAATGTACTTAAGCCAATCTAACAACTTATAAATATATGATCCTGGAAACTTCTATATGCTTGGATCCCTGACCTCGAGTGGTAGAGCCACCATTAGCATCTTGAAGAATTTTTGCCTAATTTACAATAACTCAAGATAGATAAACCTTTTTCCAGTATGTATAAGCAGCATTCTTGCCTTTTGTAAGTCCAGATTTACATATTAATGTTCAATTTTTCCCGAAGCGATTTTGCTGCACTCCATATCTAATGTACGTGAGATCATAAGTCCAAAATTGTCGTGATCACACTTGTTTTCCCAATTCTACAGAAATTAGTTTTATGACTGAAGACTTCAATTCAACCCTTCTGGCATCAAACCATATTGCAGCTGCACTCATTTGAAATCTCCATTGCATATTTTAAATCATATGAATGTTTAAATGCCAGTCACACACATGCCATATGAAATCACGCACATGAGGGCTTGCGCAGCTTTATGCTTCGAATAATAAACAAATGAGCAGGTTTCATCAATCCTGCTGGATACATGCTGCATGCTCGCATATTTGTTTTGACTTGCTGTCATAACTGTTGCTACCTGCTCTACCCTTAACTTTTTGTGAAGTAACATATATAGCGTTAATGTGTAGCCCAGATCCACATGCTTAATAATAGCTTCTCTGTAGCCTAGCCCCAATAGTTGTCTTGACAAGTTTGTGCAGCTTCACTGGAGGATGAAAATGTTATGCGGTGAATCACACAAAATGTGTTGAGGTGAAGCATTTTTGCTGTGCAGTCAAGTATACTAAAAAGGGCACTGTCACGGCCGAGGAAGTACACCAGAGCTCTTTATGCAAGCTTACTTGGAAGATAACGAAGAAACTCAAAAAGAAGTTGTGAACCACGCAGTGTGTGATGGAACGTAAGATGAGAGGTGTAACATTAACATATCTAGCAAGAGAGCAGAGTGGACTCTGGAGAGCAAACAGGGGCAGCTGCCGACATTCTAGCTGAAATTCAGAGAAAAAAAGTGAATATGGGCAGGTCATGTCATGTGGGGGACGGATAATTGACGATCAGTCAGAGCGACGGATTGGATATTAAGAGATGGGAAACATATATAACAGAGGATGTCAGAAGGTTGGATGGTATGATACGAAATTAAGAAATTTTGAGGCATAAAATGGCTCTCGCAGCTAATTGGAGCTAAATGAAAGAAGCCCTGCAGGGGACATAAAATAAGCTGACTATGATGAAACCTTACATGTGTTGTCTCTAGTCATAGTACAATCCAGTGGGACGCCTGATAATTGTATGTTACTCATCAGGCATTCAGAACTGCTATTGATTTGGTTATCCATGTTCTCAATATTACCGTCTCTGTCTGAATTTCTCCCTTGCGATGACTCATTCACTCGCACCTTCTCTACACATTTGAGTGAAAACAACAATGTAATTATGCAATGAACTACACTATTATAAATTATAATTTTAGTGACATATAATTGTCAAGTGGTCTTTACAGTAACATAAGTAATTATGCAGTGAATGCCGGTGTGCCTTGCAAGCACAGTTAAATACTTTGTTTCATTTGCAGTGTGTATAAACTATGTCTTGCATAAGATCTGTCTAGATGTAAAGAATGTACTCAAGGTGTGCTGTGAGTAGTTTCTGCAGCCGCAAGCAACATTTACAGAGAACTTTGCCGGCTTCACTGCATCAACTTTCGTTATGCAGTGAAGATTTATTGATGTGCACTTTATGTAGACATGTGACCGCACTGCAAATTAAAAAATCATCCGCAGTACTAATTAAACAATACCAATCTTGCAGTTCCTACAAATCCGTTTCTCTCAGAAATGTATCCAAGGTTGTTTTACCGAATAGCTAGCGTTCTGAAACTTTTGTCCTTTCTTTTCAGTTTTAGAAGTGCATGCATTTAACTTACTGGCAAGAGTGGTATCTCAAGTTTTCTTTCAATGATAGAAGCCATACTTATCAGATGTAGAGCTGCTTCTATACTTGACTCTGAAATGAAAGACTGCCACAGATTGTGAGGAACACTTGTTTGGAATGTGCTTGGTAGCACACGCTGCAGGTGTACTACTGAATACACCTTTTTTAGGAGGGAATCAAACAGTGCTGTTGATGAAATAGAGAGAAGGCAACAGACAAAACATGTGTCTGTTATTTTGACCCCATTTTTTCTTTATGGTGCTGTTCGATTTCTTCCTCAAAGAAACTGCACGGCTTAATTCAGTCCATGTAAATGCAGCACAGCCCCATCTTGAAGCAGGATACTGTATATTTTTTTGGTAAAGTAGGCAGGGCTGCAAAAAAGCTAGAGCTTGACTGAAGCCAAAGACGCAGGATGTTTTAGCCCTATTGTGTAACAAAGATGCTTGGCATAGACACATGCTAAAAATGATTGGAGGGATTAGTCATAACAATAGGAAATAATTATACTCAGCAGGGCATAAATGCATGCAGTACTGCTCCTCACCTTGGTGCTGGTTTTCATCTGTTTCCCTGTTGATGCAACCACATAATTCTGTTCAACGTAGAAAAAACCCCACTAGCAATTTGTCACCTAGACCGTATACTCCCTCCAGGGCTTGTTTCACTGTACCTTTACCATACAGAAGAAAGTTTGTTGTTCTGTGCTGTTTCATAAAACATGGCTAGACAGACTACACATGCACCCCTGGCATCAACAAAGCCATAGAGGAAATTAAGGCATGAATAGCAGTTTATTTTAAGGCACACAAGAATGTCACATTCTATTTTGAAGCTGACAGGTTAAACCAACTCAAGTAAAACCAACTTTTTTCGTACATAATGTGAACGAATCACAAAATTTATTGTTTTTACAAGCTCGTTCAGCAAGAAGACAAGAGCGTAGGTGCGTCAGTGATTTGCGTAGCATGGTAAACAAATAATGGAATAAGACACATTGAAGGCCGGCTTGTTACGAGCCACTTTGTGGTTGTTTTCCAGGAACACATGCTTTCTTGGCACCTTTGCCATACCAAGAATGTAATTTCAGACAAGGCACTCAGTATGTAAGGCTTCAAAAGTATGGGTGCTTTTTAGATACAGTGGGGACCTCTTCACGGAGAGGACAGCAATAAATCTAGCTGCAACAAGATACAGTGTTTGCCATATTTTAAATGACAATGAACCTTCTCCTGCTACCTGCAGCGATGTGTGAAGCACGATACAATTAAAGCACATATCTTTTACTTTCAGTTCAATACATGTGGCAAGCCAGCTTTCAGAATTGAGTCATTGTAAGACATTGATTTCATATATTAAGCACTCTCGTGCAAAGCAAATAGAAGTAGAAATGGGCCAAGTATGCAGCACTGAGACTCTCCAGCCACTCATCAGGAGGCACGCATGTGGAACAAAAAGTCATATGTGCATTTTAAAGACACCCTTCTTTGTGCTGGAATTTCATGCATGTAACTATCAGCCATTCTTTTGTTGGTGAGCTAAAACTCTTCGTAGGAATCTGGCGGGCAGAGGTAAGGTGGAGCTAACGTTCCTATTTTGCGTGCAACTTTAGTACTCTGTGGGATTTCCTCCTCAAAGGTGGTTGAATACGAGGCTGAGCCAACGCTCGTGCACTTTGGCTGACATAATTTCTTTCTTAAGGAAGAATCTAGCTTGTCATCTTGCTTTTTCATCATGCTGTTGACACACTCTCTCTTTCTCACAATTTCTTTTACAGGATAATAGCTATAACGCGAACTCAAGGAAACGACACAAGGCACACAAAGAGGAGCGTCCTTGTCCTGAATTCGCGCTACAGCTATCATCATGAGATACTAACTAGCCCAAGCGTCCACCCTTCTTTTACAGCTCACAAAATTGCCCACCTTACATCATGTCATCATCATGCATGTCACAGCACACCAAATATTTCTGGTGTACACCAGACATTTCAAGACGCAGAAGTTTCTCGGTGAGGTAGCATTCGAATCCACACACCAATGATTTGAAGATGAGTGTTGTAATCACTCAGCTATCTAGGCATGCTAGTAGAGCATACCATAGCCTTTTATAGTACAGCGTAGGAAGGGGGTGGGAAAGGGAAGTGAGGAACAGGGAAAGGAGGAGGAGAGAGAGTAAAGCATAGCATAGAAAGAATGAGAGAGAAGTGCTGAAAGAGAAAGATTCAAGAAGGGAGAGAGAAAGGCGAAGAGAAAAAATATTAATGAAAAAATTAAGAAAAATAGAGAGAAGAGAGAAAAAGAAATAAAGAGAGGAAGGAAAAAAAGTGAAAACTGAAGAGAAACAAAGAAGGCCGCCAAGTTCCGCACTTCCTTCTGGCTTGGCACTACTAGTGCAAATATGCCTTAATTTTTTGTTAGCTTGTTTTAATCTTTGAAGGTGCACAATTCTGCTGTGGATGATGTGAAAACAACACATGGGCACTGGTCACAGGGGTCTCAAACACGTGTCCCGCGGACCTTGAACGACTCAGCCCGCACATGACTGTCTTCATCCTCATCATAAAACAGCTCACACACAAAATAAGAAGGAAGAACTGATGACACGAGTGCTTCCTTCTTTTGTATGTGTGTGTGTGCTGTTTTATGATGAAGTTCGACCAACTCGCCCAAATAGCTACCTTGATATTTTACCCTAATTAAAAAGTCAGCTCTCTGGTTCAGGATGACTGATGAGCACCTGTGATTGACCGCGAGGATCGTCTCTGCACGAGAAGCTAATGCGGACATTTCTTCTCTCATCACAGCTAAGCTTTGCGAGGCATCAAGCCAGCGTGTTTACAACTTCAGCAGTTATTTTGTATTTCGCAAGGAAGAAAGTTGTGTGACTTTGCTAAATGGCACTCACACAATTTTCTCGCCTGTTGCACCTGATAACGCTTTGTTTGGGTAAGCTACACAGGCGTGACTGGTCTCAAGCATTTGTTCCTAGAGCACTCCATGCAGACAAAACAAAAACGTGGAGTAAAAACTTTTTATTTTGTAGTTTTAGCCATTCTGAAAGTCGATATCGTCATCTTTCTCGAATCTTGATGACCAATCTCCTTCAGAAATGACCCATATATGAGATATGGGAAAAGGCTTTCTTTTAAGTGACAATACTTGACATTTTGCCTCCCCCCCCTCCAAATGAGGTGTTGAAGTTTATTGACATGAAGTAAATACAGATCAATTGGAAACACTGCATGGTCCCTTAGCCGAAGGCTAGTATTGGAGCCATTTACAGACATGTAATTACCGAAATGTAAATTTACAGACATGTAATTGATAGTTTCGATCGTCAATGACAATACGAAAAATTAGCAATAGCAGCAAAAAAAAGGGAAAAAAAAAACAAAACAAAAATATAACAGACAGAATATATAGTATAGAACAAGGAGACATGTCATTTTTAACCTAAGTGTGGTAAGCATAACATTGAGAGAGGGAAAAAGCAAGAAAGAAAATCATATGTATGTATGTATCTACAGGTTGCGCACGTGACATAAGTGTCTATACATGCCCGGATGACATCTGCTGTAGAATTACTTTTTTAAACCAGAGTGAAACGTTCTTGCTTTGTTTTCCCTCAAGTGGTACGTCGTTCTATATTTTTATACCAATAGCTTCCACTAGTGTCTAGCCATATAAATTTCTAGCCAATGGTATATTAAAGCTGCCAATTTTTTTGTTTCTTGTTGGACGATTGGGCACACGCAATATTGGTATGTTCAAGGGATAGTTGTCCTTAATTATACTACTAATGCACTTCGCCATACTTATTTTGCGTAAGAAATGGAATGGTATGATTTGTAGTTTAGCAATAATTGGTTTACTTGCTTCACTTCCCCGCGAGAAATTAATAGATCGGATGGCTCGTTTCTGTAGAAGTTGAACAGGTTCTAGGTACGCATTGAATGTCCATGCCCATGACTCAATACAGTACGTTAGGCGAGATTGGAAAAATGAAAAATACAAGATGCGGAGAATGTTTCTTGGAAAATGTTCCCGTGCCTGAAAGACCAAAACAACGACATGCCAACTTTGAACAAAGAGCTTCCATGTGACGCTGCCAATTTAGATGGTGATCGAGAATAACGCCAAGATAGATATATCAGTAAGTGCGTTTGAGTGGGCATTGATTTATATGCAGTGAGACACAACCATTACAGATAATTTTTTAACGTGAGCGGAAAGCGGTATATTTAGTTTTTGTAGTATTAATGGTTAGTTTAGTGGCAACGAACCATTCGGAAACAATAGCAAGCTCGATTTGGGCTTCTTCCTCTAGTTCCTTGATGTTGTCACCTGTAATTATCGAAGCGGTGTCATCAGCGTACATTGATATATCAGCGAATTGTAAAGTTTGGGGCAAGTCATTTATATAAACTGTGAAAAACAGGGGACCAAGTACTGAACACTGCGGTACTCTTGTACTAAGATGCTGAGGTATGACATTATGTTGTTTATATGTATGATTTGATTTCGATTATCAAAATAACTGGGAAAAAAATCAAGTTCACTGTTGCAAAACCTATAAGCACTTAACTTACT
Source organism: Rhipicephalus sanguineus (assembly GCF_013339695.2). Classification (NCBI taxonomy): domain Eukaryota; kingdom Metazoa; phylum Arthropoda; class Arachnida; order Ixodida; family Ixodidae; genus Rhipicephalus; species Rhipicephalus sanguineus. Next base: position 56,651,283 of record NC_051176.1, read on the forward strand.
GAGTGAGATGCCATGATCGACGGTGAGGAAAGCCTTTTTTAAATCAAGAAAAATAACTGCCACTAGTTGGCTATTATGAAGAGCGGTGTTTATTGTCTGTGTTAATAAATGTCTGCACTGGCCCGGCCTTCGCAGGACTAAATTTTGTGATTGCGGCCCGCTAGCTCAGGTGAATTTGAGACTCCTGGTTTGCTTCTAATGGTGGGCTTTCTTATAAAGTTGGTTGCAAGATGGTGCTGTGGTGTGTATTCCTTCTTCTAGTGTTCTCTTTTTTTTTTGTGCTGTCCATTTTAACATGTATAAAATGCATCCATGTGCAGACTTAAAACTGCTCAGCATGACAGCTGATAAGCAACACAGGTGACACGAGGACAAGCGCAGACTTCCAACTGAAATTTAACACAACACAATATATAGCCTACACCCAAGATAAGAACAACATGCTTATGCTAGAAACAAATAACATGAAGTGAAGGATGATAGTGCAGTGAAACTATAAAAAAACAACTAAGGCTCAATACCACATGACGATGAATCCAGGTAAGCGAGTTCTTTATCAGATAGGAATATTGAAGGTTTACTGACACAGCTTCCTTTAGCTATTCTTACAACCTCAATGCCATCATGGTGCCATCATGAAGGTGAGCTGCAAGAGCTTGTTTTCTTAGAGACTGGCAACTATTTATTCTTAACAATGAGAAGCCAAAGAACCATCCCTATCCACATTTTTTACTTTTTGACAATGTTTCTGTAATGGTATATTCAGGCATCTACCTCTTTGACCAATGTAGCTGTGTTCACATGACAAAGGCACGCTGTAAATGACGCCTATTACGCAGTCAACAAACTTTTTACGGCGCATAACTTGGCAATGGCTCGAAGGTCCTTCTACGGCCCTAGTTCGAACACATTACTGAGATTGCTTATTCGGTGCTTTGGTCAAACAGGCAGGTTCCTAAGCATGTGATTGCAGTGGCAAAAAGTAAAAAAATGTGGGTAGCGACGTTATGGATAGAGACGTTTTTATGGCTTCTCATTATTAGAAATATGGTTGCCAACCTCTGTTCAAGAAAACACTCGTGAGTTCTTGTGGCTCACCCTCATGATGGCACCAGCAACCTTCATTATTCTTATCTGATAAAGACCTGGCTTATCTGGATTCATTTAGCATGTTCTGTGCCGCCTTTGTTTTTTTTTTTTTTTACGGTCTCACTGTGCTTTCATGCTTGACCTCTTTTTTTTTTATAAACATGCTTATGCTAAACAACATGCTTATGCTGTAGCGTAAGCATGTTGTTTTAATCTCGGGTGTAGGCAATATATTTGTGAGTTGTGATAAATTTCAGTTGGATGTCAGCGCTAGTCCTCGTCTCACCTGCGTTGCTGTGTCTACTTTCGCGCTGAGCAGTTTTAAGTATGGAACACCAACTAGCCCGCTACCACATGTTGCTCCGTGCGTAGAACCCGTGGGGTGCGAGCCGCATGCTCTTACGAGCAACGTGATGGTGACGAAGTCGAACGTTTTGTCGCATATAACTATCGATCGTGTAGCCGTGGATGCGAATGGTGAGGCTTGCGCATGCGGTGACCAATACGGGTGTCACATAGGCACTTTCTAATGAAATCGAAATTCTGGACCGTGATTGATTCGCCTCCGCATCTAGCGCAAATAAGTAAATCGCGATTAGGAAACTTGGACTGGATCGACATCGAAATTACATCGTGTGATGCCCGTACTATGAAATCGAGGCTGGTCAGCGGCTTTTCTGAACGACGAAGTGGTTTAAGTACCGTGCATTTAACAGCTCAGCCACGGCGAGTTCGATACCATTACGCCTATAAAATTAAGCTTTCGACGAATATGCACAAGAGCACAACGCGAAACAGGTTGCAGAGCGGGTAAGAACGGCCGTGCAAAGCACAAAACAAACTTCCCTAGAAATGTGCACAACTATGGACTACCACAATGCTACCACCGTCCACGTACCGCACGAAAATAGATCAAATATGAATCTCAAAGAACATCGAAACAGGTTCATGAGAGCCTTAGACATCGTAGTGACCACGAAAGCTCAGGCGAACCACAGTACCGGTTCCAAACGCACTGATGCGAACACAATCCAACTATTCACGTTCAAAAAGCACAGCAAACGACAAGCACAATCACAGCGTCCGCGCCCACCGCAAACACCGCGCCGCCGATCACAAATACGCAAGAAATGTTAGAAAACATGCCCAAGCGCCCACAGGTTGCCTGAACCGGCGATGTAAACTTTCAACGAAAAGCCACAATCTTTCACAGATCCAAGCCAAGTCGGGTGAAAATAGCGTTTCCTTATTTTGACCCGGTCAAAATAACGAAGCGCTATTTTCACGACGTCGCAGTAGGGCCGGCCCTCGCTAATGCACAATAATGGATGGCGACTACGCAGTTCTGAAGGGACCAGGCGAAAACGCAACTACTGCTTGTCACAGCTTTGACACGCAGTCGCCGCTGTCGTTATCGAAGCGATCATAGATATATCGCCCACGCAGTTGGCGGGCGCCAAGTGAAATCGAAGACGAAGCAAGTGGGCCGCAGCCGTCTAAGTCTTGGTCTCCAACAAGACGATTATGGCTAGATCGTGGATGGCGACCACGCCTTTGTGAAGGCGGCCGCTTGAGTTGTTCGCGAACGCTGTTTTTCCTCCCTTGAGTCGAACATTTGTGGCGCTTCGTGCATGGGCGAAAAGGTCACGTGTCGTCAGCTGGCCTATCCGCCTCGTGCGTTGCTGCTTTCAGTGGTACTGGTGGCGCCACCAACGGCGGACGGTGGCGATAGGTGGATATGCGCGCTCATAGAAGCCGTGGGCAAAGCGCCTGTTACTCTCCGTTTTTCTATTCATGTTTCATTCTGGTTTGATATTTGTACTGCTGACGCTTCTCCACTAGACAACCATGCCGTCTGTTACGTCGATTGTTCTATATTATTTGTTTTAAAATGACAGGCCCGTTTTTTTATGCGTGCGCGCGATGCACTGCGTACGTTTCTTACGTGCATGTGTCCAAGTTGTTTGCGTGATCTGTTAACACAGATGAAATAAAAATTGTTGCAGTACAAAACAGCATTCTTGTTTTATTGAACACCCCAAACAGTACAACAACAATGACTATTACGGCTGTATGCCTGCTTAAGAAACGCACAAAAGACACGCGATTTTATCTTCGCCCAACACTCGTAGCACTCAACTAGGCCAAGAAAACCAAAATCTAACTTGCTGAACGTTTTAACAGCCGTCACAGAGCTGCATAATAATGCGTGAAAGTACTTTAGCAAATGACCAACAAACATTCAGACAGCGTTTTTTTTTTTTTGTTCACAGACCGTGTTAACATATGAGAAAGTTGTAACTGCATTGCAATCACATATTTCGGAATATCTAATCACTTTCACCATTGAAGCCACAATCCTCTAACACATGCGCTTTAAATTGAGCATGGCATTACTCAGACTTATATAGGAAATGCGCACGCGTGGCATTACTCAGATTTATATAGGAAATGCGCACGCGTGTAATGTATCTCGTATGCTAGATTCTCCTTTGGTACGTGCAACAAAACATAAAATGCGATTCTGGAAGTAATGTTCGAGGAGTAGCGAGCATAGAGAAGGGCAACTATTTACAGCTTCACTCACCTTTGCAAAGACGGTATTCCAATTGCAATTCAATATTAACCGACGCAACAGCGATAACAACACACTTGTTGCACACAGGCGTACCAGGTTGACGCGCGAGGCCAAGCGCGGTATTTTAAGTGTAGCACAATCGTGCGCGTACAGTACGCTAGAATATTCTGGCACAATGTCGTCAAGCTTGCAGTCACTTCAGCGGTTCCCACGATGTAGCACCAGTTGACGTCCTCGCGTCGTCAAACTGCTACGACGCCGAGAACTACGCACACAGCTGACTTGGAAAAACGCGGTCTTGCAGGAGGCCATCTTGTCCCGCAACCAACGGACAAAAGTACACAACTGAGGCGTCTGAAACATTGCCGTTGATGAGATGGCAGCTGAACGAAATCAGGGCTCATCGTCCGACGTGTGGCCACCGCCTTAACACAATATTAACGTTGCAACGTTCAAGGAAGACGCGATGAAAGCGACGAGCCCAGCCGGTCTTGTCGGGTGCGCTACAGCACAGCGCGCGCTCTCACGACCACCGAAAGAAATAAAAGAAAGTGGAGAGAGGGGCACCTAGGAGCATCGCGTATCGGTGGCAGCAAGAGGAAGTGTTGCGTCGTCGGTGTGGCGTATTGTCGAGAGATGGCGCTAGTTTGTTTTTACGCAACGAAATCGCAAACTTCATTCAAAATGCATGAGATCCTATGGGGGGTTGGGAGAGGGCACAACCGTCTTAGCCGAGCGGTGGCGCCACCATACCGATGCACGAGGCGGATAGCAGGGCGCGGCGGCTGGATCAAAGCTTTTCGCTAATTTTGAAAGATAGAGGGGCTTTATTCGTCGCACGCGGTAAGCACTTTCTCTCTTCTTTCGTACCAGCGAGCGCGCTGAATGCTACGCATGGGGGGATGACAAGGGGGCAAGAAGCTACGTCCATTCGTCAGAGAGCGTCATAACCTTGAGCACTTTCTGTTCTTTTTTTTTTCTTTTTCTTCGAGCGCGCCGCTTACTTTCAGTGTGATCGCGAGCGAGTGAGCGGGCACGTTGCGGCATCTCGCGGCGGCCGCAGTAACTATGCAGCTCACGATGCTAAAATCAGCCAATGGCCGCGGATTTTGGGTTTATGGTGCGGTTATATGGGTTTATGGCATCATTTGTCCAGATAATAGGGAGCGATTTGTACCTGACTTTGAGAACTAATTGTAAATTTCTGGCCACGTGCTGCGCTGTAATATTTGGCTCGCATGTTCTCAGGAGCCTCGACTATACCGATCGGCAGCGTTGTCTGACCATGCTGAAAAAGTGTTGCAGGGCCCCTTTTAGTCACCAAGGAGCACCTGAAACAAATATAAATACCCTAGCCGGCATATACAGAGAATGTGCAACCTATAGTTTCTCCACACACAAAAAAAAACAGCAATAAAATTTCGATCGAAAAAGGGGTCAGGCAAGGAGATACAATCTCCTCATTCTTGTTCACTGCATGCTTAGGAGAAGCATTTAAACAACTAAACTGGGTAGAAACAGGATACAAAGTTAACGGACAGTAATATTTCAGCGCCCTACGAATTGCTGATAACATAGTGCATTTCAGCAACAATGGGCACGAATTGCAAAATATGATTGGAGAGTTAAACCGGGAAAGTTTTAAAGATGGGCTGAAAATGAATATGGCGAAGACAAAGATAAGGCTCAGTAGCCTGGCGAAAGAGAAATAGTTCGCGATTGGAAATTAACCATTGGAGTCTCTACAAGAACATGTATACCTGGGTCAATTACTAATAGGGGCACCTATTCACGAAAAGGAAATACACCGAAGAATAAGGATCGGCTGGAGCGCATGCGGCAGGCACTGCCAAATACTGATACGCAATCGCTGTCCTTGAAGCGAAAAGTATACAACCACTGCATACTTCCAGTTCTAAGATATGGGGCTCGAACATGTAGGTTGGTTGGTTCGTTGCAAAACTTTATTGAGGCCCTGCAAGGCGCGCGTCAGCGCGCAGCGGGCGACTCCCACGCCGGCAAGGTATTTATATATGTTCCAGGTGCTCCTTGGTGACTAAAAGGGGCCCTGCAACACTTTTTCATCATGGTCAGACAACGCTGCCGATCGGTAGTCGAGGCTCCTGAGAACATGGAGGATAACAAAGAAACTAGGGAACAAAATTGAGGCCGCTTCGCACTAGTGGTGCCAAGCCTGAAGGAAGTGCGGAGATGGGCGGCCTTCTTTGTTTCTCTTTATTTTTATTTCTTTTTTGTGTCTGTTTATTTCTTTTTCTATTTTTCTCTTTCTGCATTTGTTCCCTTTCTTTCGCTCTTTCTCTTTCGTTTTATGCTATGCTTCTTTCTTTTGATTTTTTCTCTTTCTCTTTCTCTCTATGCTATGCTTCTCTCTCTCCCCTCCTTATCTCCCTCCTCCTCACCCTCACTTCCCATTCCCACCCCCTTGCTATTCTATACTATACAAGGCTACGCCATGCTCTGGTGGCGTGCCTGGACAGCCGAGCGGTTACGACGCTGGCCTACTAATCGTGGGAACGCGGGTTCGAATTCCGTCTCGCCAAGAAATTTTCTCTTTCTTTCTGTCTCTTTTTCAATCTCCTTCTTTCGCTATCTTTCAGTCGCTTTCTCTCCTTCTTTCACTCTCTCTGTACTCGTTCTCTCGTCCATCATGGGCATTACATCCCACGCCGGACAAATTGGCGCACGTGTTCTGGGAGCAAAGCAGAAGATCAAGAAGAGGACGAAGAGAGCGCGTGCCGGTTCATGATGATGATAGTTTTCTGTTCGCTATGCACGCACTAACGGTTTTAAACAGTTCCGCTGTTAAAAGTTAGACCACAAAGCGTGGAACAGAACGAAAAATGGTAGGCGAACACTGAAAGGTCGAAGGACGACAGAATGTGTCACGGAACAAACAGGGGTAGCGAATATTAACGCGACAGCGTTAAAGAGCTAGTTTCGCAGAAATTCCAGTGTCGGTGTCGGCGTCCTTGTTTTGAGCGAAAAATCAGCGCAAGAAAATAATAAAAAAAACTTTGCTTTGAGTGGGACCGGGTGTTCGAACCCGGCAACCCCTCGCTCCGTGGCGCAATCCGTTTAGCCGCTCGGCCACCACGCATACATCCTCTACCACACTAACGGCGAGTTATTTATATACACCATTTACCGTTGCTGGTACGCGCATCTCGGAGGTACGTGGCAGAGGCTTGACTATCACCCGCTAGATGGCGCAAAGGGCCCACGGGCGTGCTCGCCCCGCCGTGTTTTGTCGCGCCGCATGCATGGACATAGGAGCCGGAGGTCGTCCGCACTTTGGCCTTCCTTCTCTCCGCCGAGAAGCGAAGCGAGGCTAGCGATAGGGAAGGTGATACGAACACGGTCCGATTACGCTATCGCGTTGTGTACTCTTGAAAGCGAAGCTCAAGCCTGCTCTAAGTTTCTCTAGTTGACATCAAGCGAAATAAATGAACCTGGGCCGGCCACGTAATACCTAGTACAAAAAACCGGTGGTCGGTTAAGGCAAGACATTGATTACCAAGGGACGGGAAACGCAGTGGAGGAAGGCAGAGAGTTAGACGGAGTGACGAAATTAAGAAGTTTGCAGGGATAAAATGGAATCAGCTCGCACACTGCAGGATCATTGGGAGTGGCCTTCGTCCTTCAGTGGACCGTCCCGCATTGAGGGATATTGTCCCGCATCACACAGGAGATACGAAAATCTTCAAAAAATGTCTTACATTTCACACTTCAATATTATTATTATTTGGCAGAACCTTGAGTTCAGCTGCACGTGGTAGCCCTGTTTGAGCATGTGTTAGCTGCAAGCACTACAAGTGTCCGAAAAAGTGCGTCCAGTCAGCTAGCCACGAGCTTCACAGCAACGGCGACAATTGCTGTTTTGCGTCGGCGGTGGCAAGAACAAGCGGCGTCGAGCACTTTCAACACTCTTAATCGCGAGTGAAGAAACTAAGCCATAGCTATTTTGTGAGTGACTATTTCTTGAGCTTCCGAACAGTTACATTAATATTAATAACTTTGTTTTGTGTCGGAGCGAAGTAAAATTATGTATAAAATAGTTTTGTTTCCGCAGATATCTCTTGGAACTTGCATCGGTTACTGTTTCCCTGTTTCATAGATGAGAAAATATTCAAGGAAAAATGTTCTTGCCAAAAGATAAAAAATAAGTTACTCTATAGTTATTTTCTCATCGTGCTGTGTCAACCACCCCACCTCCGCTTCCTCAGACAGCGTGTCCCGCATTTCTCTAGACGGAACGTGGTCACCCTACAGATGTTCATCAGGGCAAATCGTATTCGGACGCAGCCAAGAAACTTGCTTGGTGAAGTGGGTTAGGCCCAAGTAGGGTAGCCCCTTGGTTAGCCCTGTTGCACACAAGCCGTTTTGTTTAAAGCACTACATCTTTCTATGAAGCTCTGCCTTGACGCAATATATGTGAGGTACACGGGCCGTTGCTTTAGAGACATGGTCTGTGAGCATAAGTAGAGCGTCTATAAACTATTCAGTGCCATAGTTAGAATCCGCTGGAGCAGCTTGCCTTCTCATCCCGTGTTGCTGTTCTCATTGCTAAGCACTGCTATCAGATGAAGAGTGATTTTTTTTTTCAAGCAGCGAGTAAGGTTATGCCAGCTACTAAGGGTATGCTAAGTGATTAGAAGTGGCAATTAATGCATAAGGTGAATCAAAGGTGACCGAAAGATGAGCCACGTGTGAATTAAAGCTAAATCTGTCAAATCTAAATTAACGATGAATCAAACGTTAGAGTGGCTTAAAGTGAATGAGGTGCCTCGGTCACAAGTCTAAGCATGTTGAACCAGTGGTGATGTCTAGGCGATCGAAAGAGAACAACGGTGACAATATAATCCACTGATAACGTCAAATTTAGCGAGTGCCTCGTGAAAGCATAGGCTTTTGCCCATATTGTCCTTAGGGTTAGCTAAAGTAACTGTGATCTTTTTTATTTGTTTCGGCATTATTTATTTTATTTATTTAAAGACTCTCAATGCCTTTTGCGGCGTCACAGAGAGGAGTGGTGTTACAAGTTAGAGATGGCAGTCTTGAATGTTGTATGATCAGGGTTGCTGGCGATGGAGGCAGGAAGGTGGTTGCATTCGGATGAAGTCTTCGGTACGTAGGAGTGGAAGACATGTTGGTATGGCAGAATGGCACATGAAGTTTGAAGTTATGGCCGATGCCAGATGAAACGTAAGAAGGTGGCGAGAACAATCTGCGTTTTATTTCAGGATTCATGAAAAAAAATTTGTGAAAGAGGCATAGGCGGGCCTGCTTCCTCCTGTTAGAAAGGGTAGGAAGGTCTAGAGTGGTTTTTATTGATGATATATACTAGCAGTACGGGAGTAATTAGCGACAATGAAACGAGCTGAGTGATTTTGGATGGCTTCTAGTGCATTAACAAGTAAACAAGGATGAGGATCCCAGATTGATGAGGCGTACTCGAGTTTAGATCTGACTAGTGTTTTGTAAAGAAGTTTTAATGAAACAGGCGCTAATTAAAAGTTATCCGTCCTCTAGCGGTGGCACTAAGAGACAATGCGTTATACTGCGTGTACTACCAGAAAAAAAATTCGGGATGGGGGGGGGGGGGAGGAGACGTGCTAAAACAGAGAACTAGCATGCTTGTTAAGTGAAAAACGACGTTCGAAATACAGAGCCATTGCACGCACGCATAGAAACACGAAAACGCCCACGGCCCCACACGCAGAAAGATGATCGCGTTCACTGTGATCCATCCCCTATTCTTGCGAGTCACGTGCAGACGAGGCAAGCGTGCATGTATCCATCCGCAACTGTAAAAGCAGGCCCACTCGATGCGGCTGCCATCGGAACTGTGGCGCGAGCATATGGGCAAACAAGGGCACACTCTGTACACACACGCTCTCTCTCTCTCTCTCTCTAGTGTCCCTAGGCCGCGAGCTGGAACGACTATGGGTGGAGGAATAGTAGGGAAGGAGGATACAGTGGCGCTTGGAAATACGACTGCGAAAGGTGAGCCCAGCAGCCCCGGAAATCGAACTAGCTGCGCCCTACTCCCGCGTACCTCATCTCGGGAAGTTAAACAGGAAACAAAGAGAGGAGCCCGCACGCACGGCGCTCGAGCCAGCAGGCCACCCGCCGAGGGTGCGGCGGGGTTGGGTTAGGTTGTACGGCCATCGCTCCGTGGGGCGTTCGAACGTATGGGGGCGCCTCCTCTCCGAGAAAGCGAGAGGGGGGGGGGGGGCGATTTGCAAACAGAACCCCTCCCACCGATAAAGAGATTGAATGAGCACGCGCCCGCGCTCGCATGCACTTGCCCAGGCGCAGTTAAAGTGTAGTTTGCATTGTGCGCCCGGCCGCCGCCGCATTCAGATGGGGAGAGCGATGAGAGAGAGACGGCCAGGAGCAGATGGCTGGTTAGGCTTAGCGTCAGATCCTCGACTGCTGTCGCCCGCTATATCGTTGTCGTCTGGGCTTGCTTTCTGCCACGGCGGTGAGGAGAAACGCGGCGTGGAGGATGAAAAGAGGGGTGTTTTGAGAACTTTACGATGAGCCGTTCGAAAGCCCCGTGTTGGGGTTGGAACGCCCTCCCTGTGCTGTGGTCGCCTGACTCGGCGCGACCGAGATAGTGGGAAGGGGCGGATGTGAGGGGGGGGGGGTGTATAAAGCTTTCGGCGGGCGTCCGGGGACACGTTAAGCGACCCCTTCGCCATTGGGATGCTTGCGTGTGCTGCGCGTGGTTCACTGATCGAGGGAAAGAGTGTTGGTTCTGCGAGCGCCACAGTGCATGGCAAGCAGCACCTTGTTGCCGTCGCAGATCAGATGGCGGCAGGTCGTGCGTCGGCGGGTTGGGATCGCGTCGCTCCCGCTTCAATTCCGGGATGACAGCAGCGACAGTGGAGAGGGCGGGAGCAGGAAGGAGTAAAGAGCCGTCCAGGTTCGCGCCTAATTTATCCTCCCTGCATGCAATGCGAGCAAGAGTCGCGAGAAAAGGAGAAACAGAAGGCGCAGCCGTGCACGCGCGCGCTCTTGCACTAAGGGTGATGTATTACGATAGATGGATACCTCAAGTGCACCTGTAATCTCCGATGATAAGTAGTTCGGATTTGCTAGCACGACTGCAGTTCGCATGGCCTCTCGTGTATGGTTCTGAAGTTAGGAGGGTTTAAGGTGGGGTAACTACGCAGGCTCCAGGTTCAGTCTTTGCGCTCGTAAAAAACTTGAAACAAGAAATGGACTGCGAGTTATGATTATTATACAGCCTATACAGCCACTACAACTTGACATCGTTCGGCGTTATTGAGCAGTTATCTTGCTCTGATCAATACTAAGTCATGGTTCGGCCGCAACATAGACGACACCGCGCCTGTTTGCAGGGTATGAACCTATTGGAAGCTTTACTTTTTTTATATAAACTAGCATAAAAAATTTTATTTTTCAGAAACAATTATTTGTGAAAACATAGGATGGCACATTTATACGGGGTGTTTCTTTGTCATTATTATAAAAGGAAGATTTTTTTTATATTCACAACTTTTTTTTTTTGACGCGACGCAACTGTTTTGTTCAGCTGGATTGCCCTCAGAGGTATAGCTTATCTGCACAAGAAATGGAATTAAACACGCGACTAATCAGCAAATTGTTGTTAATTATCCTCTAAAGTAATTTATGCACTGCAAATCAAGAATTGTTGCCGGCGACTTCAGAAGTCATATCAACTTGAAGAGGTCGAATTAAGGTGACATACATTTCTGAATACGCTTTCTCAAAGTCTGGTGTTGCGACAATATTTCAGCTTCAATTCACCAAACGAGGTTTTGTAAAAATTTCTGGAGAGAGCGCGACAAAAAGAACTGCAGGATCCTGTAGCGGACACTGGGCGCAGTTGGTGTCCTCAATCTAGTGCCCAATGCGTAGTGGCGGCCCGGAGTGCTTTATACGACAGTGCATTTTTGACGCAAGTCTGTCAGTGCTTGTCCTAAATCAGTACTAGTTGAAAAAAAAACTAGTTCCAAGTGGACTCACCTTTGGAAATCATTGGTCTCAATATGTATGATATACAGTACGCGCCCTAAGCTACGTTTCAAGTACATACGTACCGAGGCGTGGTGGGTCAAAAATTACTAGCGAAAAAATGCTGACAATCGTAGCAGGACAAAAAAAAATTATAGAAACAAATAGTGGAGGTTTTGTCTAAGGCGCAAAGCGCCACTTAACGTTTCGACGAAGAATTTCGCCGCTACGGTGGCGTTACCTTTAGGCAGGGGTTTGGTTTCGGCGTAACGTGTCAAGGTGGTTCATAGTCGCGATGATTTATTTACTTCCGTTTGTTGATTACAAAGAGCCCCAATGAGGGCATCCAAACTTGCTGGAGTAGTGGCGAAAATGCGGTTAGGTTATATTATAGCTGCTCCTTGGTGGCATCTTGCATCACTCTCGGCATGTCAAGACGTAATGAAGGACGTCGGCGGTCAGGTGAGGCCAGTAAGGTTTCTGTTGTACACCTCGAGTGCTCCGGAGAGAGACGAGGTACCCACAGGTCGGGTCGTCATGTAGTGCGTGCAGAACTACTGGCCTCTGTCCTGTGGACGCAACGAGAGGGTAGTTGGCTCGCACTGGTGAGAAGTTATTTACAAAAGCGTCGTTATCGAAGAAACACACAGGCAATCAAAGCTTAAATATCCTAGAGACAAAATCAATATTGTGCTTATAGGTACTCGACAAGGATCCTTAGCTCCGGGACTGCAAGGTGCTTTTCGTCGAAGTCGTCTGCTTTTGTTTGTTTCTTTCTTTCTCTGTCTTTCTCTCTCTTTTTTTCTTTCTTTCTTTCAAGCAGATGTCTTCAGGCTGCTGTAGGTGTTGCGGCAGTGGGTTTGTAAAAGCGCGGGAGAGGCAGTCGGCATCAGTTTCCGTCGGTGCCTACGGCGATGCTGCCCTCTTGTAGTAATAAAACTCAGTCGTGACTATACCGAACCACCTAAAGTTATCTTCGCAAGTTTCAGTCATAGATGATGCGGAAGTCCTGACGAGAGTGCGTCATTCCTAAAAACAGGAAAAATACAGAGCCACGAAACCATACCGCAGACCACGAAGCCATGCTGCGAATAAATGCCGAGCCAAGCATGAACGATCCGACCCCCCCCCCCCCCCTGCCGACAACAACGCCTCACAGTGGTGGACAAAGAAGCATGTCATTGATATCTGGTTCGACGTTTTGTGCCGCACCTCCGAAAGAAAAAGCACGCGCAATGCTATTTTCAATATTCCTTTCCAGAGAGCATTAAAAAAAGGACGCTGTTATCAAATATTCCATAACCTTTCGCTATTCATTACTAATTAGAGGAGAGAATAGGCCGAACAAACATTGACGCGTTGTCTAGGGCTACAAAAGAAAATGGCAAGAAACATACCGACGTCGATTTCCACGTAACACCGAGCACGAAACTGCCAGTGTTAGATCACTTTACAATGTGAAAAGCCACACGTGCATTTAAAAAAGCGCTGCGTCTCAAATGTATCGCAGCGCCAGTCTGTTCATTTATCTAATTACGCGAGAACGGCATAGCCAAATTGGTTCTGCCTTCAAAAGCACAAATCCACCACCGCCGTATTGCCGCAAACGCGCGGCTGCCCACACGCACGCTATTGTAGGGGCCGCAGTCTATATTCCGAGCGCGGGAGGTATCGCCCGACGCGGTTGTCTTTTTCTCTTACCGCCTCCCGTTTACCGTGCGGAAGAAACTCGCCCGCCGCAGCCGTGTCACTGTACAACACACAGACGCGTCGCCAACCTCGCGCGTGTTTGCTTCGGTTCGGCTGTCGCACACGAGCGCGACTAGCGTGAAAGAGGCGGCCTGCACTCACGCTCCACCAACGTACTACACAGCCGCGCGCAGTGGAACTCGAACGCCTTTTCTTCTTCTTCTTCCTCCTCCTCCCGTCACTCAACCGGCGAACAAATAGGAGCGGAACGAAACCGACAGCCTCGACGGGAAAGCGAAGGCACGCGCCACACACACCCGCAGTCCCCCGCGTTAAGCCCTCCTCCTCCGCACATCTCCGCGTCACAAGATGCGGTGAAGTGTGGCCAAAGCAGAAGGGTGAGCAGTCTGTGCGGTAGCTCCCCATCCTCTCTGCGCCTCTTCTTCCCGGCCATACTTCTCGCTCCTTCTGTCAACACAGCCCGAGCAGCCAGGACGCGGCACCGAGAAAGAAAAAAAAAGGCGACAGCGCCGTCTTCACTCGGCACACAGAGCGGCGGTGATGAATCCGCGGCGAGCCGACGTGCGCGTACGGCGCTCCGGAGGAAAAGCCGCAGGCGGCGGGAGACAGGGCCAGTGAGGGGGAGCTGTACTTCTTCAACAATGCGCCGAACGAGGCGCCGCGCACTCCCTTCCGCGATATCCTTCTTTGCTTTCCTTTCTTTATTTCACCTTTCGAGATCTTTCACACTCTCGCCCTCGCACGCAATCCGCGCCCTCGTGAACCCTGTTCTTGTCCGCCTCCTCCTGAGACATACCCCCCACCCTCCTCTCTCGTTTAGCCATCGAAGCCCGGAGACCTCATCGCTTTCTGCGGCGTCTCGCCTGTTTCCTGGGACACTCGTTCTCTGAGAGGTGCCTCAATCTGACAGCCCTCTCGAGAGACGACAACGCGAAGGGGAAGAAAGAAATAAAAAAGAAAGCGCGTGGCACCACGACCACCGTGAGCCTGCCGGCCCACAACGGAGCCTTCTTCGCTGCCGTTCCTTCGCTTAGAAGCCTATAATGCTCCCTCAATTCCAGCATCACAGCATCTTTCCGCCACCACCTCTATTCTTCCAGCCCCCAGTGTGCATCCTTCGCTTGTCCGTTGTCTCCTCTCTTTGTCTCGATTCAAGAAGGAACGCCCTCTTCTTCCCTCCAGCGCCCCCCCCCCCCCCGCTCTCTCTCGGGGACTCGGAGCCGAAATCAAAACAAACAGAGAAGGCAGGGACAAACGGTAGAGCAGGGGGGCTTTGTGCAGCATACCCGTATAAAATCCCCTTTCTCACGTGCGTCTCCTCTCCGGCCTCTCTTCTTGTCTTATACGAAAAACACACACGAAGAGACAAGCAGTGCCTGGTCGGCAGGGCTCGGTCAACTTTGCCCAAAACCGACACAGTAGTACATAAAGAGGCAATCCCCACACTCCATTTTCTCGCACCCTTCTCGATCTCGGTGCTGTCTAACGGCGAAGGACACCAGTGTCGCGGGCCTTTCCCGCTCAACGCGGGAGCACGGAGACGCGAGCGCTGCCTTCATCGGGAAACTGCGGCACGCACACACACACTCCTCGCAACCTGCTCTCTCCAGCCGAGGAGAAAGCGCCCACGCTACTATACCATAGAGCCCGACTTAGCCACCGCGCTGCAGCAAGCGCCTCCGGTGTGCCTCTTCTCCCTACGTTCCAACTTACAGTGGGGAAAACAAAAACACGTTCTTTTCCCAGGGCGGCCACGACCCGCTCTTCTGCTGTATTGTAGGGATAGAGAGAGAAAGAGAAGCTAACGAAAGAAAGAAGAGAGAGTGTAACGCCAAGTATAAATGCAGCGAGCGCCTCGACAACTCTTCCCCCTCACGCTTCGCTAGCGTGAGAAAGCGAAACGGAATAAAAGAAGCGAAAGGGAAGACGCAACAGAGAAGGCGCCGCCAGCAATCTGAAACTCGACTCCAGAGCCTCTCTCTCTCGCGCTCGCGCCATCCTCCAGGAAATGGGGAGCATCCGAAAGAAAAAAAGAACGAAGAAGAAGAAATAATCAAAGTTTCCTATATACGAAGTCGGCGAGTACAAAAATAAAGCCAGACCACCGCCTTTCTCGCTTGCTTGCCGACTCGAGCACCATCTTCTTCTTCTTCTTCTTCGCTAACATTTCCTTTTTTTTTATTTTCGTCTCCCTCCGACCCTTGTGTCTGCCCTTCTCTCCTCCTCTTCCCGCCACACATTCGCATAACACTATATGCGACGTTTCCCAGACGCCTCCTATGCGGCGACGCCGCCGCTTATAAGGCATCTGCTTTCGCAATACCGCCGCTTCTCCTCTCCACAAAGCTTACGCCTTCATGCCTATACCTCATTTCCGCAAAATTTTTTGTCGTTTTTTTTCTTCCACGTCCATTCACTTCCAACCCCTCCTTTTTTTTCGATCGTGGCGCTTGCCGAGACATTGTCCGCGTTTCCAAAGTACACTGTGCGACATTTCGCGGTCGCTCTCTAAGCGGAGCAGCCGCTTATAGTGATCCTTCCTCGGCTAGTGTCGTCCTTATTTATTCTTTTCCTTCCCTCTTTCTTTCAATCCATACACTTGCTGTAACCTTTCCCGGGCCATTTCTCCACCGCTCCTCACTTTTCCCCTAACCTCTCCTGTCCGGTCACTTTTTCTTTGCTTGCCAGCGTTTGCTTCCCTCCTTCCTCTTTTGTATTTGCGCTTCCCTCAGTGACCGCGGCGCTTTCCCGCACACCGACCGACCAATGAGGGCGCTTCGGTGGCGCGCCCGGCTGCTACCGCGCGTGTCACACTCTCCGTGATGGTAGGCTGGGTGCAGCGGTAGGAAGAGTGGGGAAGGGCGAGAACAGCTTTACTTCTTTCCCTATCGCGCGCTCGCTCGAGGCGTTCGGGAGGGAGAGGCCACGAGCGGCTAGGTTTGTCGGTGGCGCGAAGCGAAAGCGGCGAGTCGACGTGTTCCTCTCGTCGCGGTTGCGCCGCCGTCGCCTGTGACGCCTCGGCTCAACTGCTGATCGACAGCGCGATCGTCGACGCCCGCTGCTACACACTCCGCTGTGGGACGCAGCACGAGGGAGCGCTGTCGTTGCTTGCTCTCCGGGGCGCGTGTGCGCGTTGTGCCTGGCAAGGGTCTTCGCTCGCTCCTTCTCCTGCTGGCTTCCCCGCCTGGTCTGCCACGCGCCCCACTCCCTGCTGCTGCTTCTGGGCCGGTGCCAGCTTCGGTCGCTACGGTGGATCTTTCTTCGACGTCAGCGGCGGCGGTCACAGGAGGAGACTCGCCGTCTTCGTCTTCATCGTCGAAGGTGAGCTTCGGCTCAGTACGTGACGTCCGCTTCAGTGTGCGCGCGTGTCTGCTCCAGCGGAGGAAAAAGATTGCAGCGACGATCTTTTTCTTCCTCTCATTTGGGCGCGCGCTCTTCTCGGACGCTTTCTTGTACGCGTTTCAGGGCGCTCTACGCTGGTGAACGCTTCTCTTCTGTTTCGTTTTCTTTTATTCCCGTGCGAGCTGATTTTCATTTCCCCGCTTCCTTAACACGTTCCCTGCTGCCTCTTATCCAAGACAGAGTGAAAGCATCGCACCATTGGCTTCCCTCTGTGGGAAGTGTCCTGTCGTACATGAGTGATATCTTCTTCTGTGAACGCAAGGAAGGCGCATAAGACCGGCGCCGGTGTGCCCAGATGGAGCTAACCAGGATTAGAGATCCGGAACTTCTCCACAACTGTATTACGCTGCGTGTTTTTCTCTGTTATCCTTTACGTATGGCAAAGCTAAATAGACTCTGCAAGGCTAGATCCGCGTACTCGCTTAACACCGCGAATCTTTCATCTGCCATTTTGTTTTCCTTTGAATTCATCCTCGTTCATTTGTTTGTTTTGCGCTGCACAACACTCTCTGCGAAATGTTTACGTCATTCTAACAGTGATTCGTATATTAAAAAAGAGTTATTATAAAGTGGTCCCAACAGCAATACATGTCCATATCACATTGCGATTTTATGCTTAGTGTCATCGGCGTCTTCAGAGGCTCTAGATTTGTTCGCAAGTCAGCTCAGCTATGTATTTTTAAACGTATGTTTCAACCCAATTAAGTTAACTAATATAATTCCGGCGATTCAAAGGGAAGAACACGTTTGGCTTATCATTTGCTGTCTTATTGGACAAGGACTCTGCTTAATATATTATCTTCCCTATTTCCATGAATCATGTCTAAAAGTGCATTTAATGGGATATCGCAGGTGATAGCAGTCGAATATATAATGATCGCGTGCGTGTAATCTGAGCGAACACGACCTTCGTACTTCGTTTACAGCATCTAAAAAATTAAGCTGCGTCGCCAGGACAGATAACGCCGAAACAGCGATTGAAAGGTTAACGAAGACAAGCTCTGCTTAGTTACACTAACGTCTTTTTTGTTTTTCCGTGGTATAGAGCAAAACACAGGAGCATCTCTTATAGGAACACACTAACAGAATGAATTTTCGCAGTTGTAGATGGTCTAAACTATCCGCCTTTTGAAAGCTGGCTTTGTTACATTACTTCTCTTTATGAGGCGAAGCTCACTTCTGCACTTACGATTTTTTAGCGGGAATCGTACAGTGTACTCGCAAAAAAGACAGCAACCACAAGCTTTGCTACGAGAAAATGAAGAAACTTCACCGGGCACTTGACCTGCATGGTCTCAGTTTTGTTGAGCTTAGCATTCTCCGCACTTCAATATAATAAGACGATATACAAATTAAAACAAAGCATCAATATTCTTATCCACTATAGGTTACGTTGCAACTGCTCAGTTCCAGTTTGTCAGTCTACCACGACAAGATTATCATTGTTCAGTGAACAGGTTTTGTAAGCAATGCCTATAAACGCGCATAAGGCCGGCAAACGTGAAAAACAAACAAACCTGGTGATACGATTCATAGCATTCGCTTTGGCAAGATATCCGACCTTACCCCACTCCTGTATCAGTGGGCTACATCTACGCACACGCAAGTGTTACACTGTAGTCGCCTGAATTACGGTGAATATGCGAAGGTGGACAAATTTTCGAACAATTAAAAACCAAGTACAGCGGCCACCTTGAACGTTGGCTTTTCTGCAGTAGGACTCACCTAGAGGAGAAGCCAGCTCTTGCAAATAATAATTTCGAGGAGATGCACGCGTTTCAACTTACAAGTGAATGAAGATGTATCTCACTAAGCACTCTACTGGGATGCTTTCTATTATGAACAAAGTGTGTATTAGGCCTGCTCCATCGCCGCTATAGCCAGCCCCTCAAAGGTGCTGGCTATAGTCAGTGTTATCCTCTCTATACAACTGCACGAACAGGTCGGTAAGCCGTCGCAAGTTGCCATAAATACATGGAGACTCTCGTTAGAACTAGTTGTTTCTTTATGTGTGTAATCTTTGTTTTCAAACCCTTCTTCATCTTTTCATATGCGAACGGGTTGTTGCAAGAGAGTTACTCATTGGTATTTGTCGTGTAATAAAAGGTCCATTCATTTGCCTCATGAGGAAAAATAGGAAGGCAAAATGGTCAGTGCATAAGTGAAGCTTCATAGAAAAGTTCGAACGACAAAGTTAAACATATTGCCACCTTCATATAGCGTAGCTCATACAAGTTTCGTTGAAGGCATATGATGTACCTATTAGGATTTCTCTTATGGGCTCTGCATTCACGTGCCGGAGGTGATAAGGTACCGCTAACATAACATTTTTTTACGTTTGTAACTTGCTTTTTTTGTGCATAATGCGGTGGACCTTCTGGATCAGGTGGCTTATATGAATCAGCTAATTTCTCCTGACAGCGCTCGGAGACTATTCTACAAACAAAAGCAGTATTTATGAAGGAAAAACATTAACGCAGAACGCATAGGCGTTGCGTTCTATTGTAAGTATCGGCCGTCCCCGAAACGTCGTTTTCGGGCGGCATCGGCATAGCGTTTATCGTCTTCTCTCTAGCAGTCGTGCGCGTGCACGACTGCTAGCGTTCGGACAGCGTCTCGAACGCTGTCCCGTGGCACGCGCATCCCGCGACCATTGAAACACGTGTTTGGCATGAAAATTTCGCAAGATTTTAGTTTTCCTGATGTTTACAGTTCTCCCTGTCGGCTTTACATCTTATCTTGCGGATGGCTGTTATTCACTTCCACGAAATTGAAAGAAGCCTTATAGTATTAGGTTTGTTTTGCACCGTGGGTACACCGCGTTCATGTGGGTCACATGTGTTCATCCCTTGCAAGCCTAGATGCGTGGCAAGTGGTTAAAACACTCGGAGCGTGAGGGTCGAAACCCAAGCACCGGAGTGAAAACTTGTTTTCTTTCATTCGTTGATTTCTTTGCAGCAGCCATCGTCTTATATTACAGACAGATGGACGGCTTTCTCGTTGAGTCGGCATAGAAATGCTTACGCATATAAAAAACTACAACAACTAGGTGACTGATGTTATGGTTTCCCAAAAGCCGCGGCATTATAAAGCATGTATATCTAAATTTCACTCACCAGAAATTCCTCTACGTCATACTGATCGTACTATATAGAACCTACAAAGAAAATTCAGTAAGACTGCCCAGATTCTGACTTTTAAACAAGAACTTCCAATGTCCACGCGGCGTCTAGAATGCAGCCCAAAAGATAAATTCACCCCTTATACTGACGTGCTATCGGCGATAATCTCTCATACGCATCGTATACTAAGGGCTACTACTGACAGAATGACCTCTCGGGTGAAGTTTTGGCAACCGTTAAAAATTTTCAGCGTTCAGCACCCGAAAAAGAGAGCCCCTTGTTTTAAGTTCCTTTCTTATACTATACGACTATGACAAAGTGACGGCGCAGCAAGTTTCAGCCCTGTCGTAACCAGGATATGCTTTGTATGTATTGTCTATATGGCTAGTTTATCTTGCATTCCGTACGGGGTACATCAGCGCGAATCAGCTGGTCTGATACAAACAAAACGATCATATTTGTCTGCTTTCTTTTTGTGCTTGTTTAGACAGTGTGCTCTAGCGCACTAGTTAAAACGTAAGCTAAGTTTGTTAATCAGTAATAGAGCGAATTTGGGCATGTTGGTGTAGCATAGTGAAACACACAGCGCAAAACTACGACGGGGACACAGTTTAATCAGGACTGCGTTTCGATCTAGCAGTCTACTTTCCTGTCACGAGGTTCTGTAAATTATTATTATTAGTTGCAGCACCCTTGACAGGACAGTACGTGCACTGCACCGCAGTGACGTGTGGCGTTTGCTCCTTGTGAAGTAAATGCCGTTACTCTGCATTGTGATGGAGCCACCGGTTAAGCCGTAATGTTAGAATATAAAAGACCAGCGTTTAAAATAAATTACGTGTTGCTGTCTTGGCTTTTCACCATATTTACGGATGAGGAGTAGGCGTCTCCCCGCATGCAATGTTATTGTGAAAAAGCCAGCCTAAAGATGCCTGATAGAAATACCAGGGCCCGTATCCTCAAAAAGTACTTACTCTAGAAATGTATGCGTAAGAAAAAATTTTAGACAATCCTGTCGTTAGACATATAGCGAAGGAGGTTGACCTTTCGCGAGCAGCACTTACGAAAGGGAAGCCTTGCGAATTCGTACCCACCTTCGGTAGGATTTTGAATGCGGCAACGATAGGATTGAAAAGAAAATTGCAATTTTTCGTGGCCACTATTTATAGTAGTCAAAAGCATTCGAATAAATGCAGTAATTACCACTTAGCCTATTATGAATACACCAGGTTGGTTGGACTGTGTCATTAACACGCCACTTAATTTCTGGGTTGTGCGTAAACGGGAAAGCCGCAGGCCATCTAAATTATTTCACCGCTGAGCCACTCACTATCTCATTACGAAACCTACAACGTTAATATTGTATATTTAATGCGTCATTGCCAAGCTACCCAATCTGCTAACGCTCTCGATAATCTTTTTTCGTTGTTGGATCAAAGCTCTAAACTCTTTAATTTACACCATCTAGGAAAAAAACGTCAATGGCGAGAATTGAGTCACATCGAAATAGACCACGCGTAAAAAAAAGAAAAAAAAACTAGCCAAAACGACGCAAAGCCGCGGAAGGTGAAGCTCACAGCAGCCGTTTCCATTCCTGGTGCACGATCGATAACGTAACTGCGAGAATTTTCTTACAGTCACGTATCAAAATCATTGCATTTTCTTACGCTCACACGGCTCGGATTGGCTTCATCCAAATGCGTTAAACGTGGACTTTAAAGGGCACCGCGAAACTTCGCGCCGTTTCTGCCAGCTAAGCCTGCATTCCCAGAATGGTTCCTACTTTTTACTTATCCACTCACATGTATCGAATGGCAGGACTGAATTTCAGTAGCCGCGCGAAATGGAGACGCGGTTATTGCGCAAATTATTGATGAAGCCTGCAGTGGGAAGTGTTTCTTTATTTTGCGACTCACGAGATTCGTCGCTAGGCACCGGCAAAAAATTTATACATGACTTCCATCTGGCAATAGGAATGCTTTCGTAATAATACCTTTAGTGCGGGCATTGCCTTATTTTGCGCCGCCAGTTCATAAAACTACCGTAACTTACGTTTGATAAAAAAATGCAAGCTTGCTCACAAGACATATGAGTACGAGTGTACAAGAATTTTTAATAATGCCTTCGCGGTGCAGTAGCTTCGTGAATGCTTTGATCATAAGCCTTGCCTCAGATATTATGCTGTGGTATGCAATTTTTACCACGCATCATAGGGCAATGGTGAAGGGTTGTAAGCTATAGTAATTTCTTCGTGAAATTGTGAACTATTCGAGGGAAGCAGCCATTTCAGCCTTCGCGAGAAACACTCTTCGTAATTGGAAAGCCATGTGGCTACGCGTCACGTGTGCAAAATAATATTCAAGTGTTTTTTTTAAGTTTCCCTGAAGCTGACGATGAAGTAAGCGGTACCGAATTTCTGCTCCTCTAAATTGAAATTCCTGATTAGCGTCAGCCACGTTTCATGATAGCAACGTTGAGACGCGTGCAAACGTGCGTTCGTGGCGCGTTTGCACGCGGCACCACATCGTAATACACTGCACAGATTTTCAAGTAACGACAGCTGCACTAAGAGTTCATGAGCGAAGCATATTACATGTGATATTGCCTAAAAGCATACATGGCTTGCACTTGCCAACGCGATCAATTTTTTTTTTCACGTGTGTTTCGCCAGGGCGTCTTCAAACCACGCGCCAGCATTCCGAGCTACAGACGCCGCCATTTCGCAAACCTCGGGGCCAGAGTTCGAGCCGCGGGCATATGAATTCAAAACACCACAAAGAATGCGCGTGCAGCAAAACTAAAAACAAGCAATTTGAACGCGCTTCAAAAGAACCGTCTTTCTAGGAGACCAGAATGCCTTGAACATACGCAGTTTGAACATCCTTCGGAATGCTCTGGTTCCTTTAAAAATAAAGTCAATAAAAAGGATTAATATGCTATGAATGATGCGACTGCTTCCCCCCTCCACCAAGACATGTTGTTCATTGCACACACAATGGTTTTATTTTATTTTCCCTGTCTGTCGCGGCAGCACAAAGCACTGATATTGCAACACGCGCATTTTGTGCCCCTGCGGCAGCTTTCTCGCGCACCACAAGTTAGCAAAAAAAAAAAAAAAGAAAACTGGAAACGTAAGTGAAATTCCGAGCACACTTCGCAAGTGTTTTTCGCAACACAACACGACAACGCATCTGATATCCTCCTGCTCCTTCTGTGAAGCGGCCCCAAAACACTCGCTCCGGCGTCGTTGCTTCAGCGGCCAACGACGGACGCTGAGAAAAATCCTTGTCAGCAGTAAGCCACCGATGTCGTGAAGTTCAACTTCACCTACCCTCGTTTCTTTCATTTTCCTTTTTCTTTTTTTTTTACCTTTAGTCTACGTTCATACTGAAACCGCCTGCCATTCGAGAAGAAACAAAAAGAAGCGAATAATGATTTAAAACCGCTAACAGATGTGCCTGACGCAAACGGACTTCGCGTGACCCGACCGTTGATTTGCTTTATATGAGCATTCCACGGCTGTTACCACGTCCACCCACAGCGGGTTATTCGAGAATGATAGTGGTCGACAGCGCAGTTGACCCAGCGCGAGGTCTCCGACTTGAGCGAGTCGCCTGTTGCGGGGTCAACCATAGTATAAAACTGAAATCGCTGACAGCTTGGAGGAGTCTTTCTTCCACGAAGCTTTATTCGATATGGCGGAAGGCTTCACGCGTTGCTGTTCTGCTTTCGTCGCCTACCGTATTCTGGAGTGCAGCGCATTTCCTCCTCTCTCTCTCATCATTCCACTCCCCTTTCCCCCGGCGTAGGGTAGCCGACCGGACATATTTCTGGTCAACCTCCCTGCCTTATCCCACTTGTTTTCTTCCTACATTCCTTCCAAGCTGTAGGGGAACGTGTTACAATGAAATGCTCCTTTCGGTGAACATCAATTTTCTTTTCTTCGGATAGTGTGACCATACGCTCTCTTGAAGCAACGCTTCCCATAATTTGACTCAGCACAAACCCCAATGTCTTCGCGCGCAAGAAAGAAATGACTGACAGCGCTGTGCCTTCATGTAAGGAGATTACTGAAGAGGTCCGTTTTGAGACTACCAAAAGTATCATACTCGTCATGACTGTTACGCAGTGCTCCTAACGCATAACGTATTAGTGCAGTCCGTTGAAGTATCGGGAATAACTGAGAGTTACCAAATTTCATTCTTGTAGCTTCCATCTTGATCAAGCCTTGTATGGATATAGAGATGCGCGTAATTCCATCTAGAATTTGCGTAGTTTTTTTTTTTTTTGTGACTCCTGTTTTCATACGCGTTTTCACGACTGCTGTATTTTGAATGAGAAGACTCCTGCATAAAAATCTCAAAAAGCTCAGCCATATTACCAACAACGTTTGTTGGCGTGCGTCTGCGTGTTCGTTTGTTGTACACTTGCCAACGCTTGTTATAATTGCTGTGACAGGCGCATCACACACAATGAAATCATGGTGTCTAACGTCACGAACTTGCACAGTGCGTTATGAGGAAATGCCGTAGCGGAGGGCTCGGGTTTCGTTTTCACCATCCGCGGTTCCCAAGGCACCAACACGAACCTTTTTGCGTGTCAGCCCCATTGAAGTACGGCCGTCAGATCGAAGCTACACTCCCTTGAGTTTGGCAGCGCAACGCTTCAGGCACTGATGTTATCGCACGTGGAGTGCCTTTGCAGGCGATTTACAAACCCTGAAAAGAGATGAAAGAACGCATTCACTTTCGGTGCTCGGAGCGGGGAAGGAAACAGCTATGCGCCGCAAGGTGCCGCAATGGACCCTTTCACGACAGAAAGAGAGGTACGGAATGTGGCAAGCAGCGATAAAGGGAGGGCCGCGGAGTTCCAATCAAGCTGCCGTCACGGGGACGGCCCCCGCGTCTGTATGCACTGCTCGCTTCCTTCCTAGGGACGGCGACAGCCCGAACCAAAGGAGCGCCGCTCTTCACTCGTCGTGGCGTTCTTGCGCGCCCCGCGGTTGCCCCGTCGACACCACCGCGGTGCGAGTGAGTGGGTGCCGCGCAAAGACTCTCGTCCGGTGCACCGAGCGAGAGAATGCTCGCGGGAATCGCGGGTTCCTTAATTCGCGTTTCGCACGTCTGACGCGCCGTTCGGTGCGAAAGATAGTGGCAGAGCAAAAGCCGTGAGCTTCGCGACTGCATCTCTCTCTCTTTTTTTTTTTTTTTCTTTCTCTCGTCTTGGCATAGGCCACGTGTGGTGATACGACCGCGCTGTGGCACCTCACCTCTTTCGGGCCTCACGTCTGTGGCCGTCTTTGCTTGCATATATGTTAGAGCACCATTTTTTTCTCGTTAACTTGTCGTGTGAATCCGAACAAAGCCGGGCCGAACGCAAAAACGTCGAGATATCCCTTTTTCCGCGTCACGAGCTTCTATGTCAGGGCAGATACAACTTCAATAAAACGCAACGGAAGCTGCTTTGCATAAAGTCTATTGTAGTAAGTATTATTTTTCACTCTAAGGCGTCAAGGTCCAAGGACTTTCCTTAATGCAAGACAAAAAGTGAATGAGGAAAATTTCATGTTAGTTTCCTTTGTTAGATCCGAGATTAGAGCGGTTTCACATACCAGCCGCGGCAGCATAGATGATAAGGTGTCGGACTACTAAGCTCGAGGACGCGGGTTCGAGTCCAGGTCGCAGCGGCCACATTTCAATGGGGGTGAAATACAAGAACACCTGCGTACTTTGCTTTAGGTGCACGTTAAAGAACTCCCAGTTGTCAAGATTACTTCGGAGCCCCCCACCATGGTGTGCCTCATAATCCTATCGCTGGCACCTTTTCTTGGTGCATTAGCGTCTTGAATTGGGCTGGTTGGTACATACTGATTTCGAACGAAGAAACAGCGCTTGAACGAGACGAAGACGTGAGGACACAAACAAGGCGCAGTATCTGGTGCTTGCTTTCTTTCTTTCTTTCTTTCTTTCTTTCTTTCTTTCTTTCTTTCTTTCTTTCTTTCTTTCTTTCTTTCTTTCTTTCTTTCTTTCTTTCTTTCCCATTCATTCACAAGGGGTGTGGACACTGATTTTCAAAATACACAAATTGGATTATGGCCCCTCATGATCACATAATTTTCCAATACATCTGAAATATTTCTTTCAATCCAACCTTTAATTTCATCGCTTTAAAACAAAGCAACCCGGAAGCACCCATTTAAAACGGCTCGCGTGGCACGTGTTCTTCGTGGATTACTTTTCTAGCTTCCTGGTAAACCGGAGAATAGAATGAGGTAGCTAAATCGGTGCTCGTAAGTACAAATAATGGAGGTATAACATTACAACTCCTCGTGGAGTAGCAGAATAATGCTATGTACTGCAGTCAAGTCTCTTTAAAGCATACTTTTCATTACGAAGTTTTTATTAGCAAAGTACGCCGTTGCTGTGACTCGGGGATTATGGCGTCTTGCTGCCGGGAGTGATGCCATGGACTCTGTTTTCTGGTGCGTGCCTAGCGTTCTGATCAATTGACCAAGGACGCACGCTCCTGTAACACACTGCACATGAACGTACGTATACGGGACAAGCAGTCTGATACGCGACAGTGGGAACGCGTGAGCGCTGGTACAATGAGCGCCGCCTGTGGGCGCCGGTGGAAGCAAGCTGTTGCACTGTGGTATATGTACCGGGTGTGGGGCGAGTTTTGAATGGTGGCGCCTTCGTTCGTATAGGCTACGTCAAAGTACTGACATGCGAATGCCGGAAAGGGCGCAGACGCTAGCTAGATACGGGGCTGTATATACGGTGCCTGTACGGCTCGGTCATGTTTCTTCGTCTCTTGTGGTCTGCGCTGCTGAAATGCGTCGTGGCACTAAGTCCAAACAGGCATGCTCCTCATGGCAGAAAGCTGGGCTATAGCTGCAACTTCTTTTACTCCCGGAAAAAATTCGCGCAGATGTCACGCGGAAGCAGCGCATGCGTGAAGCCGCTTGTACACGCTGAGAATGGTATACGTTGCCTCTTTTCCCCTCGCACTCTGCTTTTGTATAGCTGCCCTGGCTTGCGAGCAAGGACTGAGAGGCAAGCTGCTCTGCTCGGTCAAGCCCAACAAGCCACGCAGGGCAGTTGGCCCCTAGACTAGGGGACACATCCACCCTGCCTTAATACTATCAAGTAAAATAAAGTTTCTGCTACAACTAACGTTATTGAAGGGGCCGTTTAATCGCAGGAGCTTCATTTTCTGTGTAAGTCTTGCGCCTTCGCCTCCACAGGCGGGGCGACTCCGAAAATTGGTCACTGAAGGTGAACACGCGGATTTTCGGATGTCATTTTGTCGGTAATCGGAAGTCGGAATATCCCAGGAGTCCGAGTTACAACCCTTTCATTTTCCTGTCACTTTTTTTTTTTTGTTTCCTGGCGCTCGCCAGCTCTAGCTGCTGCTGGTACACGCCGTATGCACGACTCAGTGCACTTGGCATCCACGGCGATCGCCAACACAGCGGCATGCGTGTACAGACCGGCAAGGGCGGTTCTCGTCGTGTCAATTAAACTGCTTGAAATACACAAGAACTGAAGACTACAATAATGGGTAACAGATTGGGATCGACGAAGCACAGAAAAGAAACGGAAAACGGACAAGGAACGGAAAAGTGCAAGAAGTACACAATTGATAAACAACGTGAGCGATCGTTGAAGCAACGCAAAAAAAAAAGAAGAAGAAAGCAAAAGAAGTGGGACACACACGCGCTCTGTCTTTAATCTTTAGGGGACAATGGTAACGTGTTCAGCGAACAACAAACTATTCGAAGAGTAGGAATAGAAAAGAAGATTCTTAAATCTAGGTCGACGTCGTAGCTTGTCGCATTGAGCTATATCTACATGGTGCAAATTGCAACGCAATTTACGTTGGTTTTCTTCCTTATATTTCCTGATGTCGTCTACGTGACTTGCTTTGTGCAAGCAGCGTTTATCCTTGGGAGGAGATGCGCGAAAACGCTTTTTCCTGTTGGTTAGGCCTTGAACACCGCAATGCAAAATTACTGGAAGCGCCATGGGTATGCTTCGCGCTCCCTTCGTCAGCGGCCGTGCCAGTGCATATGTTGTTCACAGTGTATGCTGTTACTGCCGCCGTTCACAGCGCTATTCGGCAAGGGCTCTGCTGGCACCTTCCACCACGAGGAACACGCCGCTCTTGAAGCGTGCTCTCTGCTTCCGGTCGCCAATGAGCTGTTCTGGTTGACGCTGAGCCGTGCTCCGAACTAGGGCTGCGGGGCGGGCATATGCATTTTCTTCCCCTCCTCCTCCTCTGAGTTGTCCTGTGGTTCCCCGCAGAGCCAAGGGTGCGCTGCAGTCTTCGCGCGCGTTTACCGGCTGACCAAAGTGACTCGGCTGTGCGCACCGTAATTTTGTTGGATGCAAGACTTGTAGCGCACCGCTGGCGCTACCGTGAACCACAGAACAGCTCGTTGGAGACCGGATGCACTTACGCCCTCGCGCTAACAACGCGATAGCTTGCTTCCACCGACACCCACGGGTGGCGCTGCTTGTACCAGCGGCCACACGCTCCCACTGTCGCGTTTCACTCCGCGAGTACTGCACTTTCAATCTATATCCGAATGACTGAGGTAAACATTAAGGAACCTCACAAATTGTCTTGCAGCGGTCAAAGGCTAACGACCCTCTACGCAGCTCGCTGTGGTTATGGCTGGTGGTCAATTTACCATCAACACCCTCAATACGTTGGAAAGTGCTCGATCCAAGTATTGACAGGAGTACCTCACTAACCCTATTTGTTACGCTAAATATTCGATTAAGAGTCTAAATAAGGAGGCACCGATACAATCTTTATTATATCAGATTTCTTTATAACCACATCGCTTATTGCCTACTCTGGTCACAATCCGCGTTCACATCACGCAGTCACCACAGTCAGTGTGCTGCAGCTGCAGACGCGGTGCCGCGCAGGAGCGCGGCACCGCTGCGAGAAAATAAGGCAAAAATAAAATGCATACCGGAATAGACGCGTGAATCAACACGTTCTGCCAGAGCCGCGTCGAGTGCAACGCTCTGCTTTTGCGCCTTCTGGGCCTCAGTGTCGAGCACAAGCACACAAAGATTTCCCCCTGTGTGCGGCGGCGCGCAAACTGCTCTAGACAATTCCTTATGGGAACTTGGTAGCGCATAGAAAGGGGCAAAGAAACAGCGGGACAGAAACAAGCGCATACTGAAACTCGGATTTATTTACAGAAGGAATATATACCGCATGTCCTCTCCCCTCGTGTTTTTATGGTATATGTATTTCTTCTGCGAATAAATCCAAGTTTCAGTCTGTATGCGCTTGTCTGTGTCCCGTTTTTGGCGCGACGAAGTTTCCATAATAAATATATATCAACTAGCCCTCCTACTATAGACAATTATACATTACTTTCATGGAAAGAGAAAAAAAAGAACAATAATACGATAAACGACACTGCTTAAAGTCTGTCTCTGAGACTTTTTTGTAACATCTCTTTTCTATCATCTTTCACTCCCCCTTCCCCTTTCCCCAGCACAGGGTAGCCAGCCGGTCCGAGAACTGGCTAACCTCCCTGTCCTTCCGTTCTTCCTCTCCTCCCCCTCCCCCTACTTTCATGGGTGGAGCTCTCTTGGGCTTTTACACGAGTGATTTCTGAGTTTCCTATGTCATGACGTCCGGTTAATAAGATCATTAAACGCCAAATGCACCCGTTCAGCTAGAGAGTATACTGTGGTAACGTTCATTTAGTTGCTGCAGATACAAAATTGCAACATTACCAGCTCAAGATGGCAGCACTTAAACGCATCGGGAAGATGGTCTGTAGGATACGCTGGCGAAACTCCGAGCAAAGCCTATCTGTTGCAGTATGGGACTGCAGTCGTTTCAGCCGTTCATTCCACGCGTGCTCGGCCGATGTGTGAGAACAACCTGCACTCCCCTCCACGCCAATGCGTCGCACCTTCTGCGGCTGCGAAGCTCCCCAGGGGTGCGAGGAAGAAGCGAGATACCCCCTTGCCATCTCTCTCTCTCCTTCCCGTTCCGCTGTCTATCAGCCAAGTGTTCGCTCTCTTCGAGTTAGCGCGGAGTTGGGAGCGAAGGTGGTGTAGGAATGCAAGCGGGCTGTGGCCGTGCCGCTCTTCCGTCTCCCCGGAGACGATCTGCGATGCCGAGAAAGCTGCAGCTGCGCCCAGCTGCCGGAAAATGAGATCGGCTCCCAACCGCCGAGGCTGCCCCAACACGCGCGCGCCGAAGCGAAACCGAACGCGTGCGCTGCCGCCGCCGCCGCTTGGGACCCCCGACCGCTGGCGGTCGGCGATGCGCCAGCACGCATGGCAATAGAGCGAAGGGGATGGAGACACAGCATTGCCGTCGCGCCTTTCTTCAATCGTCCAAAGACCACACAAATCGCAGATATTGGAAAGGAAGAACTTCAGACACTCTATACTTCCGTCTTTTATTTTTTTTTGCAGGTGCGCTGTTTAAACAAAAAGCGCCGACTGGGGGAAACACTAGACAGCAGCAGGTCGGCTTAGAACCACGTGTTTTGACTTTGGGAAGATTGTCTAAACAATGATAAAGCTTGGCTTTCAGGCACAATCAGCATTTTCTGCTACTTTTCGCAACCCAGTTTTATTGGCTCCCTGGTCACTGCGTTCTTGGATTGCACTGACGAGGCGAAGACTTGATGCTGATTTACTGGGGCATCCTATTCAACGAATTTACAAATATGCGCATATACGTAGCGCACGTACACGAATACCCAGAAATGTTAGCGGAAGGATGGCTGCCACGGGAGCTCAGTGGTCGAAAATCGCAAGCGTAATGCAGAAAATGTTGGTTCGGCTCCGACACACGGCAGTTTTGCCTTTCCGTGTATACTTTCTTTTTCCTTTTACGGTACTATTCGCGCATTTTCGTTAAAAAAAATGAAGTTCCCCTAAGCTTTTCCCGGAACCACGGTATGTTCACTTTGCGTGGTTCTAGTTAAAAAAAAAATTCATTCGCCCTCCCGGCCCTGTGAAAGTGTATGTCCAGCGACGCCATTGAAAACTACTACAACTGGTGAGTGGGTTGGCAACGTTTTATTGCTTTAGAGTAAAGGTGGTGACAATCGATTTGCGGTCGCTGGAGTACACCGCGATGAGTTCCGCGACTATTTTCGCTACATCCGTGTCCAAGACAAAATCCAAACACAATATGTACCGCGTGGTTGATTGACTGAGGGTCACTTTAGCATGCGAGTCCAATAGGGTTCCTCACAAACGACAGGAACATCTCCTTCTTGTCTAGAATGTCAACATTAAAGACACCAACGATAACCACTGCTGTTTTTATATATCGACTGGTTCTTTTATTTATGAATGGCTAGTGACGTGACTCCCCAAGTCGCAAGCTACCGTCGCCGCGGCAGCTTGCTCAACAGAAATTTTTACCGGGAAGTTAATGCAGGGAGTGATCCGTGCTCATTACGCCTTATGTGTTGTTTGGATGCTAGTTATGTGCATGTACTTCGTCGAAACGAATGATGTGCTGTATGCTGTTGGTCGAAATGCCCGATATTGTCGAGAGCCGTGTCGAGGACGCTATCAAATCTCTCTCGTGCCTTTTTCTTTTTTTCTTTA